>NW_010306779.1:1361-41361 GCF_000700745.2 Antrostomus carolinensis | reverse complement strand
ACAATAACTAGGGCAATAAAAGCGAGAAATCTAGATGAGAGATCTTCATACCAACTTAAATACCTAGATGGAATTATTAAAACTTGTGGAGGTCAGGTTAATTTAAGCACAGAGGTACAGGGATGTGCAATGTGAATGTACAAGGCCATAACCACTGCAATTGTTAAATTAATTCCTGTGGTTGTTATGTGGTGGCCTACTGCTGTTTTTAGTGACAGTTTGTTTTGGATGGTTTACTACAGATCTACCAATGGCTGCTGCTTTTGGAAAGACTGTCAAATATGTTTCATTCACAGCGTCTGGGTTATACAGATCTTCTATTGACATGTGCACAACTAAAAATTCTGTACAAATTCCAGAGTAGTATCAGGCTTTCCAAAATACTTGTAAAGACATACCGTCCTGCAGATATGGTGTGCTGAAGTTCTGGTGAACAGGAATTTAGCATTTTCAGGGCTTCAGAAGAGATGTTGATTTATAATATTTGTATTTTGTAAGGCTCTCTCTCACACATTATGTTGTTTCTACACGTAATGTAAAGTAGCGTAAAGAATTTACCTGGTTTTCCTTAGCACATGTCAACTATGTGAATATGCACAAAGAGTAGCAACCACAAATTAACAGTTCTAATTATATTTTAAAATACAATAAATTTTAGAAATTAGTGTGCTGCTTGGAGAACACAATTTTTAATGTCAAAAGCTCAGATAACCTAAACATATACAATTTTTAACATCTCCAGATCTCCCAAAAACAAATACAGAAAATACTGTAATCCAGTTGGAACTGCTCTAAGATCTTGCCATTTTATGCAAATGGAAGCTTAGGTTGTACAGTTTCACTTTATCTAGTTGAACTCACTTTGCAGGCATGTTTGTGCTGCACTAAGTAGTGCCTTTTCCTCACTCAGTTCTCCCACAGGGACCCAACCAGCTGGGAAATAATCCAAGAGTGTTTCAAATAGGCACATACAAGCAGATTAGAACCAGGTACCAAGCACAAAAATTAACTTTCACAATGAGGAAATACTAAAGACAGCAGGATATTGGGAATAGATGGGACTGAGGAAAGGAGAGGATGGATTATCAGAAGGTAACTGTTACTGGTTTTGGTTTGGTTTGGATCTTATTTTTTCAACTATATAAGTCATTCTACCTCAAATCCTAGACAAATTCTAATTTATTCCAAGAAGATCCTGCCATCCACCTGCAGAAGTACAACTCTAGGAGAGTCAATACATTTCAGCTGATAATAGCAGCCACAGGCTACACAGTTTTAGAGACAGCTTTAAAATTCCTGCCACTACAACTCCTAAAAATCAGGTAGTACTGGCCATTCTGCCATGGGCACTATTAACCAGTCAAACATTTATCTTGGAAATACAGTTTAGAAACAATTTGGGGATTCTTAGTAAACCTATCTAGCAGAGGCTGAGAAATTACAGATGATGAAGAGCAGTCCCTAGGAACAAAAAGGGAACCATGCTGCTCTCCAAGTATCTCGGCGATGCACTACAGGAGTGGCATTAGTGTGCCTTCACACAGCACACAAAAGGATTGTAACAGTTTAGAAACAGAAGTATTCATTTTGAACCTGTATTATGCTGCAACTGTGATGAAGTTCAGACTGCACCACATTTTTAGTGTGAAGAGAATAAACAATAGTATCCTGTGATAAATGAAGGCATTGGTTAAAACTGGAAAAATGGGGCCAACTTGAGTAAATCTTATTGGTTTGCCTGGTTTCCTGCCTGCTCATTTGCTAGTAACTAAGAACAAAGCCTAACATAGCAACTAAATGTTAACAGAGAGGCATTAACACACACACACACAGAGCCTTCATCATGCCTGAGTGGTGTTACAAAATTCATCTTCTTAAGTAAGAAGTAAGGTATAACCCATGCGTCGTACCATATCCTCCAACCTTGTGACTGAAGATGAAATTGTAACAGAGAGCAGACATCATACATATAATGTACATTCTTCCTTCTCCCTCTGATCCAGAAGCAAGCTCCTTCGTTTGATAGAAATGAAAAATAAAAAGTACTTTAAATAGAAGGAAACTGCAGATATGGAGTATTAAAAAATTTGTAAATTATTACAGTAGCATCAAAGGAACATACGCATGTTCTGAGTCTTCACTCACCACTCATACCGTACTTTCTCTTTTGCAAGGTGCCTTAAGATCTGAGTAGAAAATTTTTTACGAGGACTAAATACTTTTAATCAATGACACATCCTTTTAGCTGACAATTTTTCATGAAACATGGGTATTGACTCCTGCATTCCAACCAAAAGAACAGTTTTTATAAATGCAGCACTTACCGAATTTACACTGCAGTTTCACCTAGACAGTTGGATACTGCTCACTTTCCCAGTCCACTCTCCAGTATTTTACTAAATGCAATCTGTTACTTTATGCTGTTAATCTGCTTTCTATATTTCACTCAAAAATTTACTCCTATTTGTGATATGCCATGTGCACAAACAGAAACTGTATTTTTCTAATTATGGGGTATCCTTTGGATAAGAAGCAGTACAGAATGTAACAGATTGTTAATAACAACATAAAATGTTACTTTTTGAAGATAAATCCATACTTACATACTTTCTTAACTGTGCTTTGACATGTAAAAGTTAGTAGGGAGGATATATGTCCAGTGGATAAGAAAAGCAACTGGGTGTGAAAACATAAGTTTACTCCTCAGTCTCAAATTATGTGCTATGGGATGTTGGGTAAATAATTTAATTTTGTACTTCTGTTTATCCACATGTAAAATTCAAGTAATAATATGTAACTATGCACAGGCATGCTGCAAGGCTTACTTACGTGATGGTAAAGATGCTATAGATAAACCAAGTATTTGCTGTTTTAAATGTATGTATATAAGAAAATTGAAGTTATGCAATGCTCAGCTGACTCCCTCTTAGACACCCTATATATACTTATGGGGGTTTTTTTAAAAAAAGAAAACCAATCAAAAATGAAAAATGCATCATCATTCCTTCTTGGCCTTCTTGCATACTTTTTAGGTGACTTCTGCATAACGCATGGCTGCATCTCCTCAGCACAGCAACCTGTACTCATAAAATGACACTTGGCACTGAACCTGGGACACTGTAACCTCCATGGACTAAAAGGATTTGGTTTTTCTTGTCCCTTCTGATTATGGAGTGTATGCTAGGAAAAAGAGTGTGTGGCGATATGGATCAGTGGACTGCACACTGTGTTTTCTGGTCCCGCTTGCTTCTACTCTTCATTTCTTGTTTCCTGTAGTACCTTTAAAATTCCTCCTACAGGAAGGTGGAAACCACACATGTTATTCACCATAGTGTCCCAGTTAAAAAAAAAAAAATATATATTTTAAGGAAAAAATATTTAGAAGTCATTAAATTCTAACCTCCTCCTCTAACACTGTAAGCAACTTAAGTTTTCTAATCATTGAATGTGAACATCAACATACATGACTTACATCTAAGAAACCGCAGGGATGAGGAGACAGTAATTTATCATGTATTCACATCCTTTGTCTTCCATTTGTCCCTCTCTGTTCCCCACCAAGAAAAGATAATAAAGGAATTCCCAGGCAGGGAAGATGACAACACTTCAGTCAAATGACAAACAAGGCAATTTGCAAAGAATATTGTAGAAAAGAAGCCTACTAAAAGATTTCCAACATGAAATTTAACAATCTGTCAAGCACCACACCCAAAGGAAAGTTGGGAGTCACTCAGCATTGTATCATTTGTACTCCTCCAGTGAATTACCAATGTAAACCACATAGGTCCACAGGGACATACTAGTGTCTTCTCACTGCATATTAACTTTAAGTCCTAAGGCATTCAGAGGGATAATGGTATTCAGCATACAGTCAAGTCTCAAAGGAAACTAAAATGCATCACATGTCAGCTGTATGTTTGTTCCCTCTCATATTTATGTAACATATATGATGCATATACAATTACAGAAATATGTAATTATCTTGAAAGACAAAGAAAAAAGTCAACTGTTTGGAGAAAAATTATTCATTAAATCGTGATTTCACTGACTTCAGTAACTAAATCCCATTGATTTCAGTGAAGTGTCTTCAATAGGAATGTTAAGACTTCTGTTCTGCTTGCACACTCCAAAAACCTTTCAAATTTTTTTGCTATGCATAAATACTAAAGGTGGCTGGTTTCAGCAGCAAGGAAAAGGAAAGCAAAAATAAATGCACTACATGTGCAAAATTCCTGACAAATTCATGGTACTTTTTCTTGCCTTCTCATTGCACTATTAACAGCTACACCAAGAGATTCCCTCAGAGGGGAAGAAAGCAACTTAAATTTGAGTACTGCTCTTTGAGAGGCCATCTGCCCCCATGGTCAGAGCTCATCTTCCTACCACTTCTCCCTTGGAATATCAGAAAGACTCCCGAGGTTTCCTAGGCTGACAAGCTCAGAAATGCTAGTGTAACAGGGGGCATATATTGCCTCATCAAAGCAGAACGCAAGGTATGGGGGAAGGAACTATTTTTCTGAGGTACTGCTAAGACAGGGGTTTTTGTCTTTAAAAAGGCCATGCTGTCAATTCTTACTACTGATAAAGTTACAACAAGTCACCTCAGGTTACATCTGCTCTCTTAGAAGGAAACATAGATGGCTGTTGCTGGCTATGTGACATCCTACACTTACACGACATCAAATATAAGGAAGCAGAATCATCCAGTATATCTGTACTGACAGCACAAACATACCTCTCAAAGAAAAACAGTTACAACTAATTAATCTTCCTTTTTAAAAGGCCTGCCTGTACATAGCATTTGCCACCAAACATGCACGAAACATGTAGTTGAATAAAGACTGCAATTCCCAAGAAATCATGATGTTATGATTCTTCTGTAATGGTAAAATGAGTGGTAAGAGCGCTGTTGGAGGTCCAAGGTAGCACCTCTTTAAATCTCAGGAATGGATACAGTCAACACTGAAGCAAACAACAGTGGTTGACCTAAGGATGAAAATGTAGTAACACAAAGATATCTGAAGTCAAAGAGAGGAAGGAGGAGGCAGGAGGTGGACATATATTAGCGCCTTGATCTCACATCACTTTAGTCATAGTTATAAGCTACCAGAAGAGTAGTTTTGATCAAAAGGTACCCAGCAAGATGCCAGACTCACTGGGAAACAGGGCAATTCACTAAAAGACAGATCCTAATTGGTCAAAATAGTGTAGTATTGAAAAAAAAAAAAAAAAGAAAAAGAAAAAGAAAGAAATGTCTACCACATGTGGATGCACACTGGAGATGGCTGAAAATGCACATAAGATAATTTTAAATCAAAACTTCTTAGCATTAAAAAATAAACCACAATCATATGGGTGACAAAGGCATGAGAGAGGTACCACCTTCACAGTAGTTCATGTAAAAAACATGGTTCACAGAATCATAGAATGGTTTGGGTTGGAAGGGACCTTAAAGAGCATCTAGTTCCAACCCCACTGCCATCAGCAGGGACACCTTCCACTAGACCAGGTTGCTCAAAGCCTCATCCAGCCTGGCCTTGAACACTTCCAGGGAGGGGGCATCCACAGCTTCTCTGGACAACCTGATCCAGTGTCTGACCACCCTCACAGTGAAGAATTTCTTCCTAATATCTCATCTAAACCTGCCCTCTTTCAGCTTAAACCCCTTTCCCCTAGTTTTGTCATTAACTGCCCTTATGAAAAGTCCTTCCCCAGCTTTCTTGTAGGTCCCTTCAGGTACTGGAAGGTTGCTATAAGATCTCCCCGGAGCCTTATAGCAGCCATGTGGCTGCTTCTGCTATTCTTGCTGTTCTTTATGCCGTCACTGAAAATATCACTGATTGAGGATAAGCAAGTGAGATTTGAAGCCTGTAAGCCACTCAGTGTTCATAGTATGATGTGGAAGGATGTGAGGTTTGAGTGTTAAATCTGGGAAAGTTCACTGTGAAATAGAGTAGGAACAAAGGCAGGGTGCTGAAGTCAGAACTGCCTCAGCCAAGCTGGAGCCAGAAGGATCAATCATGTTATTTCTTGCCTCACCTTGGGGAGGATTGTTAGTAGAAGATGAGTCAGGGAAGCTGTGCTTAAATATCTTTCCCCACAAGATCAGGAATACAAGAATCTTGGAGCAGAAGCACTGGCATTTCTTGTTGATATCTGAATAGAAGAAGCAGACCTCAGGCTATCCTCTGTCCTGGAAAGCAGCACATAGGGCATCATCCTTCTTTTCCCATTTGTGATCTCCTGCATCTTGAAACAGGTAAATCCATTTGGTAATTAGTTACAGGCTCCAGACAGATTAGAGGTACATAGATCTTCTTGGGCACATCCGTTCCATAGACTATCTACTTTCCCACCAAAAGAAGTGGATCTCACATCACCATGTTAATATAAAGCATGGTGGTCATGCTTTCTGTCATCTTACTATGTAAGCTGAAAGCTGGTCACAGGTATCTTCCTCCTCTGACCTCTCAAGACACTGAAATATAGATTAAGCCTTTGGTTCTGAGATGTCCAGTGAAAAAGCAAGTCTAGTAGAGATGAAATTTTTCCAATCTGGAAACCAATGACAAAGGGGAAAGCAACCTTTGCTAATTATTGCCTAATTTTTCTTTCTACTTACAGAGGGAGTTACCATGCTGTGCAATAGTCACCAATATGTCCATCAAATGGGGCGCTCAGGAGTATAAAGTGTTCAAATGACATCTGCATTAAATGAATGTGCAGTGTTGTATTAGGTTGCATATAAGTGCAGGATGTCCTACAGCCAAATATGGCCACATTCCATTCCAAGAAAATAGAAGTAACCTGAGTCACCTTGTTAGCTTTGTCAGAGCTAATAAAATCAACAGTACAACTTTTGGTGAGAGAATTCCAGCATAGTTTTCAGTAAGCTGCACCATCTGTTTTATGAGCCAACCTTATAGTCATGGCCTGATAACAATTCGGATTTCTTTAATGTCTTCAGGATCTTCATGAAAAGGTCCAGTAGGAAGTGGTATCAGAATTAGCAGAGGCCTACCGCAAAGAAAATGCATAGCAGAAAGAACCTTGCAGGTTAAAATAAAAAGCCTTGCTGGAGCAACAAGAGCCTGAATTCTAAATCTAGACTTCAGTACTCTTTAGTCCAGGCTGATGGACCTCCTATTTTTTCCCTGGTTCTCAGAAAGAGCTGCTGTAAAACAACTTTCCTCCAATATAAAACAGTTTTATGTGGTCCCATCATTCTCCTAACAATTCACTTCAGAATTTTTATTTGGTGAGTCCCTAAGGATGATTAAGAAGGGGGTTTGGAGTAAGACAGTGTTGAAAACTGGTGAGGTACTGTATCACACTCCTGTAGACTGTTTATGAAGGTCTGAAGAATATCTGACAGCACAGTCCCAAAGAGATGACAAGAAAGCAAAGACAAAATAGGACAAGGCATTAAACATTTTTTTCAGCATCATTTGCAAAAGCCAGTTTGGAAGCTCAATTGTATATTTTCATGAAAATTCATTCTGCCTCAAGTGCTAATGGCTATGTTGCCTCTTTCTGAGGGAATCATACTGTCTGTAATCTGCTTCAGAAAAAAGAGAAAGCTGACAAAATGAGCTTGGATGTGAATGAGAAACTCATACTTTTTGACAGCTGAATGGCAGACTCTAGAAGAATGTAAGGTATGTCAGGAATCCTTGACTAAGCGTAAAAACCTCACCTTCAGAAGCGATTTCTGATGTTAGATTTCCAGGACTAGGCACTGGATATTCTGTATGATGCAAATTGATTTTTGTTGAGATTACTTCTTGCCTTGTCCAGACCTGAGGCTAAAGCCCTCCACAATTCCTCCAGACTTTCCAGATGAGATGGACAACTGATTATTTTTCTCAGAAGTTATTGGCAGAGGTGACTCTCACAATCCTTTCACACCATGTGCCTTCATTCCTCTGCAAGTGAGGGGGGAAGGACAGGGTAATCAAATGATGGACGAGTCCTTTCAGTAAAGAGAAGCAATTATCACAAGAAGGGCAATCCTGGAGATGGGAGACCTCAGACAAAATAAATAGAAATTCTGAAGAAGAAGAAAAAGTAAGATAGCATCTAAAATAAACAAACAAAACTGATTTAGTTGAAGGAACACCACTACTGAAAATTGCTTTGCTCAGCCACAGGGGTTGAAAAAAATCAAGGTGTGCATGAGATGTACTGGCCTCTGTGGATGCAGTCATGGCATAAATGCATGTATTACAAATACTGTTTAATCAGAGAACATGCTACAGCTCTCCACAGCAGACAACCATAGTCTGAATATACAGATTACAAACACCAGATAGAAAACTACAAATATGCATCACAACTTATTTACACAGGAAGATCAATTATCACACAGGATACTATTACTCAACTTTTGTCCCCTCTTAGGGAAAAGACCAGGATTATAGTAACCATTTCATCAAAAGTAGCTGACTACAGTCAGCTACATTAGTATCTCATTGATCTTCATTTTGTTCTCAGACTTTCCATGAACAGAGATTGCCAGAACTGCATGGCCAACTTGTTTTGTAGGATGGCACAAAGCAGGACTTGGATAATAACTGTAAGCATGTTTTCATTTTGACTTCAGAGGTTTCAAAGTTGTCTCTCCAGAGGCAAAAGATCAGTTAACTGTGCACTGTGATGCACAGCTCCCTACCCATAAATATCTTATTAGTACAATAAAGAGAAGCAGGCCTCTTAAATCCATGATGGGGATATTAGTATATTAACACAGGATCCACAGTCTACAGAGAAATATGCATTAACATACACATGTTAATCTAATCTATCTAATCTAATCTACCTAATTCCTATCAGTACATCTAGGTAACTTCTATGAGCAGCTGAGCAGTCCTACATTTTCCAATACTTAGATGAGAGGCTGGTAAGAAGTCTAAGGAATTATAGACACAAGCCAAAGAGTGAGAAGCTGTCAGAATGTAAACCACAGAAAACAAGTTGGCTGAAAGGCGTCATTACATCCTGTGCCATTGCTGAGCTAATGGGCAGTAGAAAGTAAAGGAGCAGTAAATCTACACCTTAGAAATTAAAAAAAAAAAACCAACAACAAAACTACTGCAGGCAATGTCTACATTTTATACCTCAATATGTTTAAGGGTGTAAGGGGAATAGAGGCAGGTAGCACAATGGTTCCCAAAACCTCTACTGTTTGATTCACATTGATGAGGAACAATTTATGACACACCAAGACTGCTTTTGGAGTGTTCTAGTAATAACATACAACAAAAACAGATTACATGTAGCCTCAAAATGCTTTCAAAATCTCTTTTAAAAAAAACAGAATGTAAAACCTAGCACTATCTAAACTGTAGTCAATAAAACAAACCTAACCATCCTTGGATGATGGCCATAAAAATAAATTTAAGTACAGGCAATCTTTCTTTTTTTCCCCTCCACCTCTTTTTAAAAATTACTTATGGTACAACTTTTTTCTATCTGTATTAGTCAAGCTAACCACGTCATTATATTTAAGTTCCCAACAGAGCTGAATGTGCATCATGCATACAGGTAACTGGCAGCCATTGCTCATATTCTGATACTCATCAGGCTCTATCTGGGGTCCTGTGAATCGCTAGTCATTCAACAACATTTGTAAATTATATTTGTAAATAGCAAATTTCTCAGAAATCCTAACATAATATAACATTCTATAATATGCTTTCAGTTTTCTAAATCCTATCCCAGGTAAGTAAGACTGAATTATTATTTCATCTGGCATTTAGCAGATAACAAGAGAGCTAAGATGTATTAACAGTTGGTTGTAGCTCTAGGGCACAACCCCTAGCTATAAGAGAAGCATATTCCAACCAGCCAAATACTGAAACAAATCATTCTCCCACAGATGAAGACAGGACAGAAGAGGACTCGTCCTAAGCCACTCTGAGCAACAGGTTCCCAGTCAGTTTCCCTTATAGCAGTTGACATGTGACAGGTTCTGATTCCCGTCCCAAGTCCTTCTCCATCTTTGTGCTCCAGAGATCCTATTTCCCTTAATGGTGCCATGCCTTATACATAACAGAAGATTCACCACATCTTCAACAGAGCTATATACATGTGTCTGAGGGATAGACATGGCTTAGCATCCATGAATTCATACACAAATCTCAGCCCCAAAAGTTTGCCTACTACTTAAGCCTTTGACAACTTTTTTCCCTTGCTCAACTGGAACATTTATTTACTTATTTACACATAATTTAGAAACAAAAAAAACAAACAAACAACCAAAACCAACTTTAGTTTGATACTTCTTTTTCTTTTAATTACTTGACAAACAGTAGTATAACTGCATAAATTTTGCCTGAAAGTTGGAGTTGAGCCTAATCACTAGCTGGAAACATTGTTCTGGCTAACTTAGGCAGAACACATTTGTACTGTATGCCTGAACAATGGTTAGGCACTACAGTTAAGGATTCCTTTTAGCAGTTGTCGATTTTGATTAGCCCTTTTCTAAATTATCTAAGAACACAGTTTTTCTGCTTTACATTATTTAATTTGCATTGGAGTGTAAAGGCAGAGGTATTGAGTGGACTCTGAGTTCAGCAGAGCATAAACATATGCACGGAGACATGACTAGCCTTCAAAGAAAGTATATGCAACTTTCTGATATGCAGACTAGCACCTCCTTACACACTATAGAATCCATCCAGCTGCACTGGTTTTATTTCCAGAATAAAAGACAAGTCTTTCTATTCATCTGTCTTGAAGTAAGGAATCAAAAGTGAAGACATGAAAGTATAAGAGGGTATCAAAATTAAGAAAATAATTAGAGATAGTATAAATGTGCTTAAAATATATGTTTAAAAACATACTATTGCAACTGGATGTCATTTCAGAAAACCGACCAAACATTATTTTGGTCAGCATTTCCTGAAGAGGAATTCTACAGTAAAAGAAAATAGTTTTTTTAAAGTTATATGTAGTTCTTAAAATCCTCAAGCTATTTCATTTTACTGTTTCATGGTTTTTGTGTAAGCTGAAGCTACTACTGTTTTGCCACTACATAGGTAGGATGTACTTAATTCCAAGAAGTCATCAAAACTATCAAACATTTGCTAGAATGAAAACATTTCACCCCAATTGTGACTCCCCAACATTGTACAGCAACCTGCATTATCTGTTTCCATCAGTGTCTATCTGTTTATATAAGCCTTTATAAACTTAGACAAACCTGATGTCCAATATTGAACTACCCCTCAGTCCTCAATAGCATCGTTGGACAGCATGTATCCCAATATGTTTAGAGATGGTCTAATCAGATTTTCTGATAAATTACAGAGGAAATTTTCCTCAGGTAAGAGTGTTCTCGTTGATTTTCTCTCTAAAATATATACATTAGTATATACAAAGCAACTCATGTATTTGCTCATTGCTTACCACTGAAAGAGGCCTGAATGAAACCCACAGCAAGGATCAACGAAATCTGCAGAGCTTCAGAGCTAGAACCCAGATTTAAATCTGAATTTTCCACCTGTTACTTCGTCAGCACAGCACACGGAGCCAATTTAACACATGATGATTCTGCAGACTAGGCCTATCATATCAAAATTAATTCATTTTAAAAAATGCTTAGCTCTTTTGGCTTAAAAGGGCTCTTAATTCATGCTAGAGATCTCTAAACCATCTACCACTTAGTCTACATTGCTCCTAAAATCAAATTTCTCTGATAGTATTATTTTCTACAAATCCAATCAGAACTCAGTTTTCACATGCACAAGTAATTTGTTTTGCAAAGATCACTGTATCTCAAAGCTTCACACATTTCAGCCACGAGATTTGCTTGTTTGCTTTAATATACTAAAAGACTGCATCACCATTAATAAGGTGTTTGTATGCCTGCTATAGTCCTTCCAAACCCTGAAGAGACTCATCTAGAATCCGTAGAACATCAGAATCACTCACTCTCAATGAATGAATCTCTCATCATGAAAATGCACAGGAGACTCTCTGATAGCAATAAAAGCTCCTATTGGCATACATGAACATCAGCGACAGAGGTCTTTCCCCTTTACATCAAATAGCATTTCAAGAAGGAGAAAAAAATGGAGGAAACATAAAAAAAATATGCTTATGAGTGAAGAACATGTCCACTGTTTCCAACCCTAAAGTAAACATTAAACATTTTTCTTTTACCAAAAAAAGTGTGTTTAACACTGCCAAAGTCAGCTTAGGAATCTGTGCTGAGGTACTTCGCTTGGAACTCATATTGAGAGAGACACGTTTTTCACAACTGCAAATTTCTCACAATTGGTCCGGTCTGCCCCCCCACCCCCAAGACTTCCAGGTTAATTAGTATTTTTCAAAAACATTTGTAAAAGGTAAAATGTGAATATTTCTCTTAGTATTAGTGGACGGGTATTTTCTTTCTCCATTCTTCCATTTTGCATTGCTGCCTCTGGAAATAAATCATTAACAACATAGTAGTGTAAATATAAGATCAAAATATTGGCAAACTTGTAGCAGTATAGCCATAACCCATATATGCACTAGTGGCCTTCTAAAATTACTTAACTTCAAATCCTTAAAAAAGCAATCCATTAAGAACTTTACAAGGAAAGTGCCTAAGGCTAGTTTAGGGGCTGATTGATGTCACTCAGACATATTACAAAAATAGAGGTTAAAAAATATGTAGTAAAAAGCTCATGTTTGATAAAAAATATAATACTGTGACACGTAACTTTCAGATAAAATATGGTATTCTATCATATTTTTATACCAATTTCTGCTATTATGTTTTTACTGAACTAACAAGAACAAGAATTCCATATACACAATGTCAGGTAAAACATTTTAGAAGCCCATACTATGCAGTAATAAACTTAATAAGTAAGAACACTTTGATTCTATAACACCATAACAGTCATATTTCTGTTTTCAGTTTCATATGTTTTACTACAATTGTTTGACAAAGAAACACAAAGCACAACTAAAAGAACCACAAAAGCACTCTGTTTTACAAGGCAGGTGGAAATAAATTTGGGAACCTGCAGGAGCTAGGTAGAGGAGAGAGGTGGGAAGTTGGATGAAGATTTTAGGTCCTGGGTGGCCTGAACTTGAAAGATATGCACTTAAGTGTCCAAGTGAAGGGATGGGGGGAGCAGGATGGAAGGCTACTTGTATGTACACACACATATGGAAGAAAGCAGAACAAACAGTAGTATACAGCCCTGATCTGCCCTTGATTTTCTAGGAGCTTCTTCTGGAAATCTGGTGAATAAAAGAACACAAGAATCAAACCTCTGTCTCCTTAGCTTTTACTGAGCACACTCCACACTGGCAAGCAACTGTATACAGTGCTTTCAAAGGCATATTGCTGTGTAGGAGTGATGACTGAGTGCCCTCCAGGCACCTCAAACGCAATGCTGTCACTTCTAGTCACTACTCAGCAGGGCTAATGCCATACCTGTTATGACAAGAATCAGCCACTTAAAGGCACCACACCTCTGCCCCCACAACGCATACTTGGAAGAAGGTATGAGCCACACAATAACGTTTTAGGTGTTGCCAAGGAGAAGCAATCTTTCCTATAAACACTAAAGAGGTGAGAAGCACAGAAAATTAATAAACTCAGAGAGAGTATTAGAGAAGGACTTCTTAGTCAGAGTCCAAATAATTGCTACGATTTTGCAGTAGTTCCTCTTGTGTATGGTCAGAGAAAGTAAAAGATTAAGATGCCATCTGACCAGGCTAAACTGGGTTTTAGTTGTCAGCCTAAACCTGCCATCTGGTGTCAAGATACAGCAGATCACACCCCAGATGTGATCCTTCAAACAAATGGCATTTCTACCCCCCTCCTCTTTTTCTGCAGTGCAAGCAGAGAAGAGGATCTATCAAAGATGTACATTAGCAGAAGTTTATTTCTTAGTAGAGCAACTGCTAATAAGAACAATCACATCGTCAGGTAACATTTCACAAACATGTGGAAAAAAATTAATTACTGATCCACAAGCTCAATCTGTCAGTATTTGGTGCCATGGAAATACGTTTGCGGTTGAGGAAGGAGGTATGAATTTCTTGCTAGCAAAATATGCAGGTTGGCCCACCTCAACCATTTGAAAGTCCTCTGAAAACCCAGTATTTGTTTCAGGACACTGTAAGTTTTGAAATCTTTGTCTCATTTCTTTACTTTTTCTGTCGCAATATCTCATTCCACAATTGGGGTGGAGAAGGGTTATGCAGCGCTATCATTTGCACCTCATTAGTCTTGGGCTGGAGCTTTGAGAAAGCTGATACTCCCTCTAAATTTTTACAGATGCTTCTAGTTTACCAGTTCATGACTGCACTACTAGGAAAGACTTCCTGCCACTAAACTGCTTGCTGGCATGTAAGCTGAATTTCAAAATCCCTGAAAAAAGTAAAGCTCTGTGGTGCTCACTTGCCTTATTCTTGAGGAAAAAAAACATATCCTGAAATAACACAGTAAAACTCTTCACTCCTAACCTGTGAGACTAAAGCCCTTGGAAATATTTCCTTAAAATTGCAGCACATCTTGATTTTGAAACTCCCCACAAAAATGTTTATTAACAGGAAGGTATTTGTGGAGGTGTTTGTGGTGTAAATTAGTATTATGACACATTAAATAAGTAGGGAGAATAATAAATCAACAGATACCTTGTGTTTTGCCAAAGTCTAGATATTTTCCTTTATTTCCTACATCATGTGTAATCTTTCATTCAGTATTAGAAGATTTATATGAGAGATTCTTCCTTCTTCACAATGTTATGCCCTATACTCCCATCCCTAAAGAGTGAGAACTCTTTGGTGGTTTGTTTTTTGTTTGGTTTTTTGTTTTTGTTTTTTTTGGGGGGGGGGTTAAATTACTTTTTATTTTGCTTTGTTTGTAATGGTTTTGGAGAGTTCTGAAGTTCTGAGCAGGTGACACTGGTCTGTTCTGAATCTTTAGTGCCTTAGTAATGTTAAGGCTAATGACGAGGGACACAAATCCCCTGATGGAACTGAATGCATTCCAAGCTCCCCGACCCACTCAGAGCAGTAATCCCCTGCAGCTGGAACTTACTTACCACCATGCACAGCTAATACATTTTTTAAAAGCTAGTCACTAGTGACAAATGTAAACTGGACTGAGCAGCTCTCATCTCCTATCCCCAATCTTCCCTCATAACCCTGAGACTTGATGTTTCAGTGATGGATATGATCTGCCTTTTAAAGCTACCAAACCAGAGTTGTATAGCTCCACTCTAAGTGACTAGAAGGTTTTAAAAGCATCTTCAGCTGTCAGACTTGAACAAAAACAAAAAAGGTCATTCTTTACACAAACATTTCACAACTGGGAAAACCATCTTAGCTGGCTTTATCACTACCATTCTGAACCCACTATTTATTTAGATGTTACATGCAAGCCATCTGTACAACACAATTACAGTATCTGCTTGATGCTATTAAGCTGCTTGGTGCTTTCTGTTGTCTTAATAAAACTGCTGCTTGACATGGGAATGAAATCCAAGACTGGGGTGCAATTCTGCTGATGGTAATCTGTTGCTAGTACAAAAGCACTCTGAAGTTCCAGCCTCATAGTACAAATCCTGTGTACTGTGGTACAAAAGCAGACTTCCATACATTTTGCCCCAGTTAACTGACTGCAGAGGACTACTCAAATTTACACACAAGCAAATTACAATTGAACCCATTTTTATCAATATTCCAAGGAAAGGGAGGACTGTTTCCAATTAATCATCCTCTCCTCACCAACTTCCACAGCAGTCTATAGCGGAACAACATTAAAAGTATGTTCCAAAGAAAGTAGTGAAATGCAGAGGGAAAGCTGAAGTCTAAATATGAAGAAAAAGATTATATCGCTTGGAGGAAAGGAAAAAAACCCAAAACTTCCAGTGATGACATAATTATAACAAAATATCCCTGACAGGAATGAAAATAGAAAGATCTTGATGGTAGTATAATTGTTTGATCTAGCTTTTTTTAAAATAAGGGTTAGCACAGCACCCTATTTCTGTTTATTAAATTTCCCAGATAACTGGCATTAATTACTGTGATTTAAGTTATATTACCAATAGGACTTGGAAATAGCTACCAAAACACTGACTACAATACTTAAATTTCATTAGATTTAATTACTGCAAAGTTACATCTGGTGAGGGAAACATAATTGTATAACTATCCTCAGCATTCTAACTTGAGTTCAGCCTCTGCATATTACATACTTAAGTATCTAATTTAGGTCCTAAAATTCACCCCAGTTAATAACATGTAACTAGCAGAAACATAAAGAGACAGTGACAAACAGGTCTCTATGAATTAAAATCAGGTCTAATTATGTGACCTTTCTGTGTCCCTTAGAGCCCTCCTGAGGGCAGGTATTTCAAGCAGTCTTGGTGACCAGTCTCAACAGCAACCATGCAAATGGAATGTGTATGATGAGGAAAAGCCATCTCTAGTACTAATGAAGAAAGCAAAAAATACTTTGCTTTATAATCAAGGTTCTGTTCTATTTTCTTCCATTTCCTTCTGCATGTCACTGTCTGTCATATTTCCCTAATTTAAAAGCAATCAGACAGCCTCCAAATAATTAAACAAAAAACCTTTATCTCTCTAATTTTCATTTTGAATATAGCACCATGGGACTTCAACATAATGCATGCAATTATAAATGCATATGCTCTTTTTGCATGTAGTTATGCTCAGAACTCATAAATTAATCCAACACCAACACAAGATTTAGAAACAGACTGGACTGACAACATGCTAATGATGGGCAAGTGGTGCTTTATGGCAAGAATGTCCCTACTGCCATAGGCACTGCTGTTTGTTAATATTGCTACTGCTACAGAGGTTTAACAATACCAAATATTTTTAAGGACTGCTTTCTAAATTTATGGCAACATGTTTATAACTCCCATCATGGTCTTAGATAACTTACTGTAATCCACATAGTCTATTTAGTGTTACAGTGCTTACTAATCAAGTATAAAATCTGGCACAAATGTCATCATAATGGAACTGAGCTATGACAACAATATTCTGTAAATACACACCAAAAAAAAAAAAAATGCAGTTCATATCACATTAGAAAAATGAGATCAAAGTAAACTGGAATTTTTTATTAACAAAATATAATTTAAAAATAGCATCCAGTGCTCTGCTTTAATCCACAGTAAAACTGCTAATGTAAACAAAATAGAAACTGTAACAAGTATAAAAATGTAGGAAACCTTCTTAGAAAGCTGAAATGTAAGGCTTTGTAGAACTCACAACTAACATAAACAAAGAGGTGTAAAAAACAGGGATGGCTCTGAGGAGTTCATGTACTACACCAGTGATATCCGACCAAAAAACCCTGAAAGCTACGGTTTTACTAATAAACTTCTACACGTTTCCAAGTCGATGCAAACAATAAGAAGCCGATTTACAGACACTCAAGGAGCACAAAATGGGAATTCCTAGCCCTGTATGAAACCCCAGGCCGCCACGGCCAGACCTTGCACGAAATGGGTACTGTCTCTTTAAGCTCGAGGACCTGCTACACTTAAGCAGTCTGCAGCCAAGGAAAAGTTCTGAAGTTAAACTCTCAGGAGCAAACATTTTCTACTTGTGAAGTAAACTCTGTTGAAAGACAGCAGACTACGGTCCCACCAGTAAAAACAGGAAAGTTTTCAGCCAGTGACAGCTCTGCCTACAGACGAGGAAAAAAAAAAAAAAAAGAAAAAATGGAAAAAAAAGTGTCACAGACTCACTTTATTAAACCATATGCTCATTGCCCTGTGAAGAAAGCAGGGTCACTAATTAGTTCATTCTGTGAAAGAAGCCCCTCCTGATCCCGTTGACTTTTGTCCCCCCGGTTAGCTCAAGCTATTTCTGTCATGCAACTTGAAAATCACTGGAGGGAAGAAGATCGCCATAACAACCGCTGAAATGATCTTGTGGAATGTGTCTAGTGGCACTGGAATAACCTGAATATGTGCTCCAGATGTGTCGGCTGTCACGGAAAAAGTAAACACATCTGATGGACAACGTATGACTGGATGGCCTCACGGTTGACTCCAGAGAGTAGGGATGGAGGGGAGGGAAAGGAAAGGAGGCAGGGAAATGGAGTCAAGGGCCAGGCGAGAGTCACCCTGTGGACCTGTGTAGCCTGGCAGGCTGAAAGGGGCGAGGACTGGGCTTGATTGTTCCATTTCTGTCCCTCCTCTGAGTGGCCTCTGTGGGACTGCTGCAGCCTCTGTGCGTTTCTGTCTGGCACAGACTTGTGAGCTTTTGGGAGCAAACTGAAATATGAACTTCTAGGGGGAGGGGGAGTGGAAGAGGGGTTTCATGATGCTTGCTTCCTAAAGCTTGTGTGTCAATAGACGGTTTTATTTTTTTTAAGGCATTCTGCTTCTACATTCCCAGTCCCTTCTCACAGAAATAACTTGGCCTGTCGCCTTCACTATACGATAAAGCAAAGCATTTATCACGTTGTTGAAAAAGGCAAGCCTGAAGATAAGCTGTATTCTCACAAGTTGGGCTTAGCTTGCCCCTCCAACAGAGACAGGCACCCGCTTTATCCACCTTTTTCAACATCGCTTCTATTAAGTAATAAAGTGTCTATTACAATTATCAACAGCATGTACCTGTACTTCTAAGGAAAAGAAAAACTGACAAAGTACTCCAGGTTATGGTTAGGGTTCCTCTCCTACCCATTAAAAAAAAAATTATGCAGATAATCAACAGTTAAGAATATCAATCTATATAACTAAAGGGCAGTTTTATTTTTGGTGTTTATGATCCCAATCTAAAAAGCTACACTTATCATACATATACACAAAAGAGAAACATGCACCTGTATGAGGCCTTTATGAAGATACCACAGACTGTGAAATGGTCTGCTTGAGTTGAAGCTGTGGCATCAGGAGACTGGTACAACGTAGCACTAAGCAAGTGTTTTGCCGTAATTTGTACAGAGGCAGGAGTAAATTCATAGGCAAAATATCAAGAAAAACTGTCTTGAATTTATTCTGTACAGTCAAGATTGGCTCAGCCCAAGACTTCAGACAGCAGCACACACAGCCTCTGCCTTTGGAAGAAGAACTCTATGTTCAGGCACTCTGGGGCTGGATAAAGAAAACTTACAGCTGGGGCCAATTTCTGCTAAACTCAAGTGAAATTTAACATGTCATAGGAATTCCTCCATACATTCCATAATAAAAAGAGAGAAAAAAATCTTGAAAAGAAACTTGTGTTAAAAACTTTACAGAAGAATGCCAAAATACAGTCATAAAACAGATCCATGAGGTCTTTTAATTAATACTTTATCTATTTGTTTGCTAAAAAGGTTTTAAAATAAATATTTAAGTATTACAACTCAATAACTTTATAATTATGCTTTAATTATGAATTCATAAAAACAGTGCATGTTGCTAGTTCCCCTACTGCTTCATTTATCTGGGTTCATAATCTCTCAATCTAACTCTGGAAGAGAAAAGCAAATATCAGCCCCCTCCTCCAAAAAGCACATACCAGAAATTTTATTACAAACCTATAGAAAACACAATTCAGTTAATTAGAGATAATTGCACTTACAAAGTGCCTAACTGCAAACAATTCACAGTGCTTGTTTTGTTAAAAATGAAGCAGGTCTTGAAACCTGACATTTTAATTAACTGGAGAGAGATCACATGGAGGCACTTCCCAAGATGGCTGACATGAAGAGGTTCCAAAAATTTTGTAATTGCCTCTTTTTGAGTGAGATATCAGCAAATTTGGGACAAAGAAACATTAGTTTCGACAACAGTGAAAGTCATGGTGGACTAGCCTAAATAAGCAGCAAGTTAGTAAATCTTCAACAGGGTTCCCTCTTTCCATATTTAGACATAGTTTAACAGTATTACCCAGACAACCAGAGAACTAATCATCTGGAGAGATGTATGGCATGAAGACAAAGTTGCATCACCGCTGATCTCTCCACATAATCTTCCACACAAGGGGACCTCATTGGGAAAGGATTGCAGACAGCCAAAAATTAGCCTTTCATAGGAAACTCTTTGCCTTCCAAGCAAATACAACAAAATGTAACACTGCCAAAGAGCAAGCCAAGCAATGTAAAAGAATAGAGATTTCTAACAGTTAATGACTATCTGAGAAAAAAAATACCTAGCTCAACAAGAACAAAAAAAAAGCTGTCATGACTTTTTTAGCCTAGTATGTTTAATGTTAAATTATAATCACAGTAACAAGACCTTAAGGCCTTAGATACCGTGCAGCACTAATGGGTCAGACTCCTGTATTCTGTAAGATAGGAATGAACCACGTCATTTTTCTTATAATCAGGAGTACTGGATTCTAAGTACGGAATTTTTCTTCATTTAGGACTTACATTCAGTACAACAGTTAAAATATTCTTAGTTATACCAAATAGCTCTGCTGCTTATAATCAGAGAATTGTAGGAATGGGAGACCATGCTTACACTTTGAGCGTCTACTCTTGACTGCACCAAGTCATAAGTGAAGGCTTGTGTTGTTGCAAATCATACTTCCACAAACCTTGTTGCTAACACACACGCCTGGCTGCACAAGTACCCTAATATCAAAATGGTTACAGAACAAAAATATACACTTTCTCTGTGGAACAAATTAGATTCTGTCCATGTTAATTGGTGTGGGCAACCAATCTATAAATCATGTAAGTTACAGAATGACTCAGAAGTTAAGCAAAAAAGCCACAAACAACTCATGTACACCACCACCATCAAACAGTAACAGTTCATAAACTCTCTGTCTTTCTAAAAAGTAAGCATAATGCAATAGTGAAAAATTAACAAATCTTAATTTGAAGCAAAGTGCTGTCATATTGTCTTATTCAACTGTGCTGATGCAAGTGTCAATGCATTAGCAGGAGCAGCCTCTGTGAGAAGAGACCAGGGGCTGCCCCACACTGGAGACAGCTGACTCCAATGGACTCACCACAGGACAGAGTTGAGCCCCTCAGCCAAGGTGGTGGTGCTTCAGGGAAAACATATTTTAAAAAGGGCAAAACACACTGAACAAAGAGAGGAGGACGGGGAAAAGACTAAGAAAATGCAGTATGAACACCAAGGTCAGAGAAGGAGGTGGAAGAGGTGCTCCAGGTGCCAGATTCCCCTGCAGCCCACAGACAGGACCATGCTGGAACAGATGTCCACACTGCAGCCTGTGGAGGACCCCACGCCAGAGTAGGCAGATATTTCTTGAAAGAACTGTGTCCCATGGAGAGCCCAGATTGGAGTAGATTTTTCCTGAACATCTGCAGCCCATGAAAGGATCCACACTGGAGAAAAGAAAAAGTGTGAAGAGGAAGAAGTGGCAGAGAGAAGTTGTTATAGATTGACCATAAACCTCCCATTCCACATCCCCCTGCACTGCTTGAGAGGGGAATAGAGGAGTGGGGAGTGAAGGAGTAAGTGAGCAGCTGGGTGGGAGTTTGGCCCTTAGCCAGTGTTAACTCATAAAATCAACAAATACAATTACCATCTCATGGACTGAACATAGGAAAAGGGAAGCGCAAGGTATCATTTTGCTCTTGGGCTATTTAGTCTTTCATAAACAATTCAGAGAACTCATCTATCTAGGTTGCATTGTTTTGTCTAAGCATTTCTCAATACCCAGCACAGTTATTACTGGCTATAATTTCTACCGATAACAGGCAATGGAAAAGTCTCTCACTTAGTGAAGTAGGATTAGTATGAACAAATGTTTCTAAGATACTTTAAGATCCAGTCCCAGACTGTTAACTCATTTTACGTTACACTTGAGCATGTTTTGGTAACTTCAAGAACTGACATCTTCACTAAACTAAGGTTTATTATTCAAAAGTCATTTTTTAAGTATTTTCACCTAATTGAAGGTAGTTTTCAGAGAATGTATATAATGCTGGGAAGAATTGCAGTTGCTTTGTACAAACATACTGCAGATAACCTACTTTTTTCCCTCAGTCCAGTTTTGGCACACATACATTTACTATTCAAAACAATCATAAAAACTGACTGATTCAAAATTCAGTTAAGACAGTGGAGTAAAGAAATCATGCCACATATAAACGACCTATCTTAATTAAGAGTTCAGAAGAAGCAATTGAGCATGCAGAGAGGCTCAAGAGAATGCATACTCTCCTAATGAAGACTCTATCTAGTGAAGGAAACATTTTCATGTAGAGCTGGTAAAAGTCTGCATTCTTACCATCAATTAGACTAACTAGGAAGCTGGTTACATCTTACAGATCTGTGTTCTAAAAGTCCTACTTTTTCCACATGGGATTCAATTCAACCAGTAGTATTCAACTGACTGACATCTTCTGAGAAAAAGTCTACATGTCCAGATCAGGCATTACTGAAAACAGATGATCATAAAGCACAAGAAGCATATGCAAGTTGTAAGAAGGTTTCTCATACAGGGCATGTCTTGGCAAAGTTCTAAGGACAGATACAAATCTCTGTTGAAGTCAGGGACACAAATCCATATTCTGACACTGACACAAAATCTGCCACAATACTTTATAGTATTTTACATTGATTTAGGGGCAACGTTAAGGACTGTTGGACTATTTAGTTATTGAACTGCTTTGTTTTTAATTTGCTCTGATTCAAACTCTGTTCTTTTACTCAAGCCAATAAAGACACTTGCTCCTGCCTGCACCTGTTGAATTTACTATGGTTCATTTCCCACTGATATAAATACCAAGGCTTCAGGGAATCTCTTTTCCATTTAAAATAAATCAATTAGATATTTTATGTCACTAATTCGGTTTGTTCCTGCTGCCCCTTGCTTACAGACACCTGAAGTTTGCTCATCTCTCTCTCACAGCTCATCATTTATCAGAGGGGATGCAGCTGGAGTTCAAGCAATCCAAAAGTCTAAATATGAATAAGAGATATCGTAGTCCTCTGCAGATCTTCAGAGTAAGTCTGATCACTCACGAAACCAGATGTTTTGTTACCTCCAAATTAGGCACGGACTTCATTTCGCACTGGAGAAGGGCTTCATCTTACCATTTATCATGTTTCTGGAATCCTTCCTTTCCAGTACAGACAGCACCAATCATGTTTTTGAGTCTGTTCACAACTGAATTTTTGTTACTGTATCACAGGTCTGGCAGGCATTTGTGGGAATAGGAAAGGGGAACAAGTATTAATGGAGAGGATCAGACCCATATTCTCCCCTTGAGAGACTACTGATATGGTACTGGTGGTACTGATATGCATGAAATAACACACAGCACTTTTATGAAAGCATAACCTCCCTGTGTATGTATCCTTTCACTTCAACAAAGCTCTTGAAAAATGAGTGAAATACAAATGTGACACTAGAAAACCAAAAGAAGTTACTTTCAATAACTGTCAGACAAGTGTTCCTCTGAGGTCTGGATAGTGGTTCTATCAACCCTTGCAAACACACTAGGGATCTAACTCATGGTGAATACAACTCTTCATCTACATGGGATTGTTTCCTCTTGATACAATCAGAGCAGATGAAAACCAGATGCTGGGGATCTGGTTTGATGGGATTTTGTTTTTAGGGATTTTTGCACAACAAAAGTCATTCAACTTTGTGGAGCTTAAAAATGCTCTCTGTCTTCCCAAGAGACATAGCTCAGTATGTTGCATACTAGCAAAAGACAACAGCACTGCCATACACACAGGTCTGAGTTTTTCCATCCATTTTTTTTTCCATGTACATTAGATGCAGATATTATGTGCTCTGGTATTTATACACAGTAAATACACATTGATAAGTAAGATGGCATCAAACAAGATTTTTCAATGTTTTACTACTTTTTTATATGTGTTATAGAACATTCAAAATACTATGATAAACTTGCTTTAAAAATTGAATCAATTAGAGGAGTAAAATGTAAAGCACTACAAGTGACCTTCAAAAAGGATACTGACACACATAAGTTTTCCCTGTGTGTATCAAAAGTTGTTTGGAAGCTTAAAACTGAGTTTTGACTACTGGTAAAACACATCTGTATTTTTCTGTTTGTATCATATTCATAAGACCAGTGCTGGAAAACCTCCTTCTAAGCTCGTAACTACAGAACTAAGAAGCAGAATATGGCCACAACTCAAAAGTTAATCCCATTTCTCATAGATGAATCCATTTCTCCATTGTTGAACTTACCTCAAAATCAAGCCATATTTATGTAAATAGTTTAAATTGAGCTCTCTTTTCCACAGAGGATCTTGCCTTACTCTCCTCTAAGAATATGTATCATAGAAGAAATGACAATTACTGCACTGCGTACTAAGTATAGTTGCAGTAGCTAAAAGAAGGAAAAGCACTGTATTTTTAATTGCAATAATGGGTATTATCAACTCTTTGGTTTTATAATCTAAACATCTGAGTAATGCAACAGTGGTAAGGTTTACCGCATGAACAATGACAAAATAAATGGTACTATGTTCAGCTACATGTTACAGAGAACACATTTCTTCTGCTGCCATTTGGTTTTTTACATGGAAGAAAAGTAATTTTTCTTCCAGGCAGCATTTATCTTCTTATTTTAGATAGTTTAATAGTTTTATGTTCCTGTCATCTAGCAATTACTTTATGATACAATGGTTTCTGTTATTGTCAAATGACATTTACTTTATCAATACTGCTATTAACTGTCTCACTATCCTTTACTGGACTGACCAACTTACATTCCAATTCTCTATACAGAAACCTTGATATACACTAATTGCCAGGACTTGAAAACCTCTCTCAGATTTGCGGGCAAGTAGGAATCATTTTCAGACAAGGTTCATTAACTTTTAAGAAGTCTGGAGCTTGTACTTCAAACATAGTCCTTGTGGCATGACAGGCCTCTCAAACACAGAACGAATGGAACCGATACAGAATCCACCTGACCCTTCAGACTGATAGCTCCATGGCCCTCTGCTACCACTTCTAGTTTAGTTTTGTTTTCATTGACAATTAGGATTTCTGTGACCAGAAGTGAAAAGTCTCATGTCATTTTCTCTCTGCTACTGCTCTGGAAACCTCGAGATAAGGTTTGCAGAGGACAGACGGACTTAAAATTCAGAAGCTTAGGGAGAAGCAGAAAACCATAAATACCTCATACGGCTGAAAGAAGGCTAAACCAGTCGCATCCACAGTGACTGAATGATAGGGACAAAACTGTCTGTTCCTTTACAGCAAACAAAGGAAAAAAAAATATCAATAATAAGAAGAATGAATGATAGATACAGAAGACAGAATTCCCCAGACCATGATGTAAGAAAACACCCAGCCTCCTTTCTTCCTCAGTGGCTGAGTAAGTTGTGCTTGTTTCTCAGACAACTCTATCTCCAATTATCACATCCCTGGAATAGCTGGCTTAGTTTTCTGTTAAGTGTTTCAAATCCATGTGTGATTGCAGAGTTGGAATGGCTTAAGTTCAAACAAGATAAGTATTTCAAAAAACACCCCTGTATATAAAGTGTGCTTTTTTGTATTGGTAAATAATCCATTATTTTTCTGAAGAAATTAGGATACTATATTTTTGCATATCTTTGAAAAAGAAAGATGAAACTTAAAAATCACTTAAAGATCTTACATGCAGTGCACTCATCTCTCTTAGCAAGCAATACTAACTCAGTTCTGAAACCATATAAAACTGGAATGTGGGACAGCATTATACTTCCTCTGGTCAGAGTGACCCAGTCTTCTCCTCCCCTGAATCTTCTAAGAAATGTCTATTGTGGAGAGGAAAGTGGAAGATAAAATTGCCGGACAAGACACTGGAGCTGCTTAAAAAATGCATTTTGTTGTCAAAAACTTTCTAAGTAAGTGATTTAATACACATTATTTTTGAAGATGTCACAAAGTAACAAACCCATTTGTTTGACAGAATCATGCTGCCCTCTGAACACAGAAACTAAAAGATAACACAGAAATTTACGTAACCAGTAAGTTATCTAAGAAATCTTTAATTGGAAAAGAAAAAGTACCTGAAGTTTCACATAATTCGAAACAAGCACCTATTTTCTTATCAAACTAAAAAAATATGTTTCCCTATAAAACTTTCAACATTAGCACAGATATAGCCATTATTTTTCTATTTTATATATAAAAAAAATAATATGCCTTTAGGAGAAATCCAAGCGATACTGTTTTGTCATTTTAGTAAAATAGTGATACATACTCTATGAAATAACAGTTTTTAATGCACAGCAGCAAGTAGCCATGAAACTCCCATAAAAATGTGGGCTCGTAATTCAACAAAGACCAAAACCAGAACACATACTGACAATACTGTAATCTATCATTAGCATTAAATGCTCAGTCCTAAGACTTTAATTGCGACAAGACATGAAGCTCTGAGACTTAAGACTGGCAAAGTGTTCATTCAGCAGGCATGGACAAGGAGCACATATTTTATACATGCTGGTGCATATAAGTCATTGTTTGCTAGTCTAGCTATGAGCACGCAAAGTAAAACTTTACACATAACCACAGGGCTCCTTCTCTTTTCTGCATGTATCTAGGAAAATATATAGATACACAAACACATATATGTATACATACACACTCACAAAACACAAGCAAAGGATGCTGCAAAGAAAAAGATGAAAGCAGTGTTGCTTTTCCCTGTAACTCTTTTATGCTTTTTTCCTGACCAAAATGCCAGTCTCTCTGTCCTTTTTTTTTCCTTCTGTTAAAGTAAGGAACTGAAAACAGCATTGCAGCCAAGCAGAACTTAGCCAGGCACTGTGCACAGACACATTTTTGGGAAGTTTTGAAGCACCAAACAAAATCTGCAGAAAGACAATATGGCAACCAGAGGCTTTCATTTCAAGTGGAGACAACAGACACTTCAGAATGCTGTGGCTGAAGAGAAGTAGGTTATAATTACTACACCTGCAGAGGTACAGTTCAGCAGTACCCTCTCCCCAAGTTTAAAATAAACACACAAAGATGTCAAGAAACAATCATGAGACGGTGCACTTAAAATAGTAATATGTGTTTACAAATTCAAGTTGCTGCTTGGTGGAAACTTGATTTCTGTAACATGTCCCCAAGATACAATCTAATACTCAAACTTATCCTGCGGTAGGTCTACTTTCCAATTACTAGAAGTAAGCATACAAGGTATATAATTAGTTATGACACTGGGACAGGCATACATGTTTCAACACAGACAGAGCTCTGAACAAACTTTTTGGCAGTATATGACAGAAGACTTAAATTGAAAGCTCAAAGGCAGGGTATACTCTGTTATAGAAAAAAAAAAAATCCTCTAACTTAAAAAGTTCTCACACCAAATGATTTTTAAAGGTATGAGCATATTCAGCTGAAACACCCTTCATAAACTGGAGAGAAAAAAATATTGCCCCGCAGCACCAAAGTGGGCTATATTACAAATTAAAAAAAGAAAGTCAATCCTTTGAATGGTTTATTTTCTTTTAGTAAAAGGGTGTAATTCTTCCCTAAAGAATACATTATGACAAAACATTTATATAAATCAAAGAAGATTTCTTTAATGACTCTGGGCATGGGATCTTAAATCTGGGATGAAACACCAAATTCTATCAATTTTAAAATAAATTAGGCAAGGATTATGCAAGTAGTACTTATCTTGGCATTAGAAAAAAAAGAACATTATTGTCAAAGACATATCATCAACATGCCTTGAACTGATAGCCTCTGGAAGGGCCTTTAGGACTAAATTCAGAATAAGTGAAATTCATGAAGCTAATACTTGCAAAGACAGTAGTATCTTTTTACTTTAGAAAGTGTTTAGAAAACACCTTACATATTCTTGATACACAAACAAACCAGATACTTCAATTTTGGAACCTAATCTTTAATTTCACACCCTTAGACAAAATTAAAACCAAAAATATACATTGTCTTTACAAAATGAGTATGTAACGCGATGTCTATCAACTTAGTTAACGTTACTTAGAGAAATGATGTAGCACAGTTGGCAGAAACGTTTCTTCTGTGAGTGTATACCATGTCCCATCTAGACAAAACCTGATAATAACCCTCTTTTTCCTCCTTTAGATACTTAACAAAAAACATGGCCCTTGTAAAGAGTGTGCCTGTGATGTCGCACACTATGTTTGTATGAGGGAAGAAATAAAATAAGACAGGGCTTCCCATGAAGAACACACAGCACCAGATGTTTTTTTCCCTCTTAAGTTGAAAGAGTTAAGTGTTGACTACAACTGTGGTAACAGGGCTAACACGCACTTACGATTTAAACCATTTAAGTCTTCCTCAGTTAAAACTAGTACCTTTAACATCAACCCAGAAGCAGTCTGCTTAACAGCCAGCATAGCAGCTGAGTGGGCCACATTCAGCGTAGTTGAGTTCATGAACATAGCAGGAAGAAAAATAACCTAATCTTGGGGAAGAAAGAAACAAAGTTGACAACATCTGAATACACCTCAAAAATATCAGCCTGTGTTAGCCTTGTCTAAACTCTGCCTGCCTCAGAAACTACACCCATACTTCTCTCAGTCTCACAAACACAATACATTTAGAAAACTAACTTCACCTAAAGAGAAGAGAAGACTTCATCTTGCATACTTTGTGGGTATTGATCCTGCATACAAAAGGCACTGGTGCATTACAAGTGCTGTAAATAAGTAATAGTGTAACGCTAGTATGAACAAATATGAAGATACCACAACTCAGTGCACTCTAGAGTTACAATCCACCTCAGAACAATAATCATACAGAGCTCTAGATGTGCATTGCACTGATCAACCAGATCAAGTTTTTGCCAAGAAAGGTTGGACCAGATTCAACCCTTGAGGTCCCTTCCAACCTGGTATTCTATTAAGTTTATCCATAGTTTTTGCCTTTATTTAAGACAGACTTGTATTTTCAGAACATTACAGTATACCACAGAATTACACTATTACCCACATTTATAACCTTCACAATCAACATATGACTACATGCTACATATGATAATATTAGGCAGAAAACACATTTACTGATATGTATTCACTTCTGGGTTTTCTTTAACTCCGCAACTATCACTTGTAATAAAATTTCCCCTTTCCTTCCCTTCTTAGAACTCACTACTCTAGGATGACTGTACTTCTTTTCAAGACAATGTTTTTTCTATGAGGCTTTGGATAACTAGCATGGTGACTTAGTCACCATTAATGGAGTGGCTGTCTTTAGCATAACACATTAAAAAAACCTCTTGAATATATGCCATGATTCAAGTTCCCATGTTCCCTTCAGAGCAGTGTTAATACCACAGCACTACCATTTTCCAGCACCAGTAATTATGACTGCACACTAAGGTCATGAAAGCCAAAAGCAAAACATCCAGGAACTATTAGAAAATACTTACACAAAGAAGTAACTATCAGGTGATCAGGACACAGATTCACAGTGTATCAATTACCTTGCAGCACATGTCATGTAGCATTGCCAGCACTGAAAGTGAAGTAAACTACATACGATCCGGACAGTGCAAATTAGTTTACAAGCTGTAAATTCCTACCAACGGTTACCTTGCAGTAACAGTCTTCAGTAGGTATACTCACAAGAATCAGGGACTTCAAAAGTCAAAAGGTTTTTTTTAAGTCAGTATGAGATCTAGTACTGACTGCTTTGATGAGATAGGATCTGTTCCATCAGCTCATTCCAAATAAACAGCAAATTAAGTTTGTTTACTCCATCCTGAACTGCCACACATATCCTATGTCTCTGTTTGAGAAAGGTCCTTGAATGCTATCTGGCTTCGGCCTATGATTCAAGTTTGTAACACATTTTCTTGACATCCTGGGATGAAATTTCAGTATGCTAGTTAAAAGAGATTTTTAAGTACCAAAGGCCAGCAATGAGTACAGTGCAAAGCCTCTAACAAAACACCCAGTACTTCCAATGAAACTATCTAATGCCTCAAATGCACCAACTTCTACCTTGTCTGAAACTGAGTTAAACACCGCCTGTTTCTGTTCAGATGGGACTCAGCAATTCTGCATACCTATCTCAGTGACTGGCAACACTGCAATTACATGAATGGTAGTAAAATAAGTTATCTGCTAACCAACATGACTTAATTTCAGCTGAGCTTCCACAAACCTTCATGTAATTTATGGACTTTTTCTATGCTTCTCCCACTCTGGTATCACATTTTGCCAACACTTAATATTTCCCACTATTTTATGAGTACCCTCACTTATAAACAGTTATTTTCCCAAAACTGTCTTACTAGGAACAGCAGGTTCTCAAAATCTTCACAGTCCTGAAGCTTTTTCATAGAAAACACAGATATTTTCTGTAACGTAACAATAACTAACCCTGCACATTGTGAAAACATTCCTATGACAGTATAATAAAAATATACTTCGATGTACATTGTAACAGCAATAGAACCCAAGATACATGGATTGAAGATCCTCTTTTGCAAGCCAATGCCAGACCACTTTTGGTCATTCTTCTTTTATAATGTATGACAAAAGGCATAGTGACATGCCTTTCATGCAATGTTGTCATCACAAATGGAAGTCAGCAGACTTCTTAAAGGAAAGGTGATCCCTAATTTAGAAAAAAAATACAGGGTTTCTTCTACAAATCCAATCACACTCCTTTTTCAGAAAAAATACCCACAAGAGCTGGCATGGTCATCTTTAGTTCCCAGAATTAAAGAGATACCAGTGGCTTGGTTGTTAGCAGGTTCTCATTATCATTACTGTAATATATTTATAAGACACAGGTTCACAATACTGGCTTTGGTTTAAGTAATGCTTATGGGAACGTATTCAAATCATAGAACAAGATAACTTATATTTCTCAAAGGAAACACAGTGGATTGTATGAGAATGTTGAGAAAGAGTCTTTGTAATATACAGAACAGATAAAAAAGCTGAAGAACAACAAAGATAAAATATGAAATACAAAACTTCAAACAGAAACCAGTATTTCCTACAATGTTCTCCTAAGATTAAATGGAAGTACAATAATTGTTTTCCCTTCTAGCAGTTCACTAATTTTCACAGACACTTTTTAGGATTGATCTATGTCTTACTTCTACTCAAGAACCAGAACTGCCCAAAAAGACATCCTGGTAATAAAAATGCCTTTTCAGAAAAACCTCTCTATATATATGTATATAAAAATTTGCATTTATATGTAAGCATATATGTATGTATTATGTGTGCATTATGTATGCAGGTGTATGTATAGATGTGTACATTATTTTTAAATGTCAATGCATTTATAAAGACATACATATTGTATATGTATATACTATAATATATTGTATACATACATCCACACACAGAGGAAAGTTGCAGCAGAATTTCTGAGGTTTTTTTCTTCCGCGACATCTGTAGTTCATCTTCCCATACATGCCACTGATATATTTTTTAAAAAACACATTAAATCAAAATCATTCTTGCAACGTGTAAAACAAAAGGAACATGCATATTTTGCTTGTTACAAGGCTAAATTTATGTTGCTTTGTTATAAACTTACACCACAAGAGCAAAAACAGTCCTTAAAACCAACTACATTTAAAACTGAAGTCTGAAGGTGAATAGCTGTATCATGTCAAATCCTTTTGTCTTAAATCCAGAAAGGCGAGGACAAGAGCACTTCTCTTGACTTCACCACTCAGCGAGTTTCTCTCCTGTAACTGTTCAGTCTACTGTGATTAGATTCTTCATGGGTCTGGCAACAACTACATGAGATTTTGACCCTCAGCATTTGACAGTGGGAAGACAGTAACTGCCTGTATGTTCCACAGGTTTACCTAACATAGCCCAGTGACTTCCAAAGGGTGCTCAGAACTCACACATTATGCAAAACGCATCCCACCATACTGCCCACACCTGTGAACCATTTAATAGGAAAAGGGCTATGAAATTCCACACACAGGTAACATGAGAGAGAGGAAAGATGTGCAGAGTAGGAAAGAGGCAAGCCTCTCACCCTTCTGCTATGGTGACTAGAGATATAAACCTGTTTACACTCTTCCAACTTTATACTATGGCTACTAGAGATACAAGCCTCACCCACCTCCTTCCCTGCCATCACCAGTGTCACAGAGACTTTTTCCTCTTATTTTAAATCAAAAGGCTCCTACTAGAGTATTCATGAAAACTTTCAATTACAAGGAGATGGTGAAGAGCTTCTTGCCACTTTCTGACCCCCAACCCAAACCATGAACCAAGTAGCTCACTCACTCTCATCCTTGCTGCCCTCATACTACCAACAGCATTCCTAAATGCAACAAAAAAGGCATCCTCTCCGAGTGTCCACTCAGCAACTGAAGAACTTCTTGCCTCTGGACTAATAATTTGATATCATAAATCATTTAAACATACCAGCTGATAAATAAGATTCACCGCTGATATGCAAAGTAGTACAAGTCACGTGTGGATAAGAGGAAATAGATAAGATTGGAACTTACATTCCGAAGGCAAAAGTTTAAAAAGAAGCACAGTTTAAGTAAAGGAGTAGAAACTTCTAAATCACACAGCACTTATCTGTTATTGCTTCCTGTTCTACTTAACTTTCTTGCGGTCCTACCATGTGAATTATATCAGCTTGGACTTAAATTCTCTTAGAAGCATTTAGTTACCTAACATATGTGATTTCACACACTACTTTTTAATATTTGTACCAAAGTGTGGAGAAAATCTTTATGCCAGTTTGGATATTGAAGAACATAAATTCCTCAGTCTCTTGACATTGCTTATATAATCACTAAGCCAACTGGCTTGTAGTGTCATTTATTTTGATCAGGCATACTGTATGGGACACAAGAAACAAGGTACCCTCAAAAGCCAACTCAAAATACAGCTGCTAACTGAAATACAGTCATGGCCTAGAACACAGAAAGCCATAAGTTTTCACTTATATTTCAGTTATTTGCTCACTTTTACTAATTCTTAGCATCTTCAGCAGAACAGCAAGCGTTTTCCACTATGCTCTCTAGGATTCTGTACAGAATCTCATTCTTAAAATCTAAGTATTATCAGTAGGCTTTTAGAAACATATTAATTGGCATCAGATCAGTATAAAAGCACTGTTCAGCTGTATTACAGACTATAAATTATTGTACATAATCATAACTGATCAAACATACCGATGGGGTATATGCCCATTTGATTAGTACTAGGAATATACTGGTAACTTCACAGTGCGGTAAATAACAGAACTTTTCTTTAATAAAATGGGCACACTGCCACAACAAAGTCAATGGAGTTAGACAGTAAGAGTCTATCAAAACAACTACAAAAGTAATTACTTAGCAATGAAAATTGTCATGTATTAACAATAAAGGGGGGAAAAAATGCTATCAGGGAATTATTTCCTTTAGTTCAAAAATGGCACTAATCAGGACTTTCAAATTAATTTACCTTAAATTTATTATACCTCAATTCAATTTCAAAGTAGTTTTATTGCAAAAATCACCAGGCTAGCTGCATTAAAGAGAAGTGGTTCATCATGCTGAGCACATCTTTCTAAATGTCAAATGCTACATTTCAACAGGAAAATTTATTTGATTCCTAACTGGTCCTTTCATCTTTGATTTGGAAACCATGTAGTAAGTTTTAGATTCATCAAAGCTAATATCAGTGTAGTAATGAAAGGATGTTTTAAACTAAGTAGGCACTACTACATTTGTTCCAGCTCATGTCTGAAGATTTTGTTCCATTTAAATAGTTGTCTAATTCAAATCACAAAATATAACATCTTCTATTCTAATTTGAGGAAAGTGGAATTTAGTATCAGTGTTACAAATGTTTCCAGTGTTTGAACAAGAAAAATAAAAAGATTATTTTTGCTGAATTTTCTTTCAAATACAATTTTCTTTGGAGGCACTTGTTCCTGCAAACTACTATATCACAGGTCACTTTGGCTTTGATATTTTGAACTGAAGCAGAAAGGTGGAGCCACACTTAACTTCTTTCATATCAGAAATGTGAACAAAAACTAAAAACCTCAGAATTCCTAATAAGAAATGACCACTAACAGTTTTTGAAGATGCCAATCAGTGCATCTGAAACAAGGAAGCTGTAAGGATTTTCCTGCAGCCCATTAGATTTATCGCGTTTAAAATCCTCTTAACATGCCATATGGAAAGTGGAAAGGAGATGACTAGTTTTTATTCAGCAGTTTTGCATAACTTTTAACTCCACTGATTTCAATGGCTTTACTCTTGCTTTTAGCCTTGCTATGAATAAGACCAACATTAGACCCTTATGCTTTACATAAAACTAAAGGGAGTTACAAAATTATAATTTAACTATAAATTTATATGTCTAATTGTGTTTGACCAAAATATCCTTATGAAAGTCATATGAAGTTAAGTATCACATTGTTATAATACTACTGATAAAAATGTAATTAAGATACATTCTAAAAGGTCAACTATAGAGAGGTCAGGAATAGGCACGTATTTTTTTACTGTTGTAAAACCTAAGAGCTCAGCGTTCAGTTGGATTTTGTTAATAGGGTAGGTAAGGTAGGCTTCACAGGAACTTTAGAAGCAAAATGTATGTGACTATTTGCACTGGACTAAATGGAAGATGTGCCTCAGCAGAATGAGGAAGCAGTGTCATAACTAATAATTTTGGCTGTTTGGGTGGTAAAGGTAGAAGAAACTTAGATGCACCTAAGTATTCTCAGCCAAATTTATGCCTCAGACAAGGCTATGACAATGCTTTTACAACATCAAAAGTGAATTTGAAGCTTTGGAATATTTTAAAATACATTTAATTCATGCTTGCAGAATTTTTTTCAAGTAATTTTGAAGAGTTGCAGGTTTTTATCCAAAAATGAGTAAATAGAAAAAATAGCTGTAAGTGTATTATTGAGAACTACTTGAAGTACACTTTATCCTGACAGCTTAAAAAAGGAAAAGCAATACATTTCTTAGTCAGAGAAAACATTTTTCCCTTTCTAAATGGCACTTAAATGAAACTAACATGATTGACAACTACCTCACAAAAAACCCTTGGCAACACTTAATGCAAGTCCGTCTCTTCAGCATTTTAAGCAAAATTCCTTCACAACTGTTTGTCTTTGCAATAACTCCTACAAAGCTCATTAGTGCCAGCCTTGGTTTATCCCCCATGTCGTGCATTTATCCCTGGGATGCATTATCAACATGTGGCACATGTCCTTGACATGCACAGAAGAGTTGCACCCCAGGATAGCAGCATGCATGACAATAGTGTTGACTCTTACTCCTTTATGGTTGCTGGGATGTAACTGAGAAATCTAATAACTGTGACAGTAGGCCTTTAGGTTTTTCCTTGCCTTTCCAGACAGTGAAGCTGCACAGACACTAATGAAAGGTTAAATGAATAGGAATAGCTGACAAGAGGTACAATAAAGAAGGGACTTGGTAATCCACAGACACTGAGCAGAGATCCTTGGCTCAAGCAGAGAAAGGACAGCACATCGTCGAGTCACAATATTTAAAACAGCTTGCTATACACAGAGGCTTTTGTGTCTGGGTACATGTCTGGCTTTGGAAGAAAAAAAGATACTGAAAAGAAATTTCAGCATGGGGCACTTTGGCAAATGTCAGGTTACAAAAAAGGAAAAATGTTTTTTGTTTGCTGTTACATCTTTGTATTTAACATTAAAAAGCACTGACTAAAAGCACAAATCACAAGTTTCAAAATAATACATATCTGACAAATATGATAAAGTTGCAGCACTAATTCAGTGTGATTCCAGCTGACAGCATGATGGGTGTTGTACATACACTCAGCTTCATTTACAGCTGATAACAGTGCATAATACGCTTTGCATACTGTCCAAAATTTTCCCCATAGCTGACGAATTCTACCAGGCCTAGCTTAAGTTTTACATGCAGCAGAACTGTAGACATAACCAACTGTAATATGTTGCAAAAAACATAGCTAAAGTTCCAGACAGTGCACCAGACCATGGTGACTTAAAAATTTTTTAGTGGTTAGCTTATGGCATTTTGATTTCTTTTGGCTTGTGGCTTACAGATCAGCATTATGGACATTTTGCTTTTCCTAATTAAAAAGTAATTGCAAGGCCTAGCACATTTTTAAAACTTCTCTAGCTTTTCATAATTTTCTACAAAAACCTGATTTAAATACACAGTAGAACATTTAACTCCATTAAAAAAAATTAATTCTCCAAAGTAACACATCAGAAACAAATCTGATTTGTTATCTGAATTTGTGTTTTTTTACATAAAGTATTTCAAGACAGAAGTACTGAAATAGATTCTGCAGATGAAAAGAACTCTCTCAAAAGCCTTGCTTCACCTGGAATAAGAAAAAAAGTATTTGCCTATGTATCTGGAGTATAAAATATACATATTTATAACATGTGGTGAGAGTACTATGGAAAGATTCTAAAACGAGAGAACCTCTTTGAACAACCACATTAAATTACAGCAGAACTCCTAAGTGTACTAAGATTCTAATAATCAACAAATAAAGGCTTTTACTAGCACGGCACATAATGAGAGCTACTGTGCAAGAGATAAAGGAGACAAATCTCATAGTTTATCTCACTGGATTATATTCATCTACTTAAATAGTAAATAAGTTTGTCCAAAGTAATGCTTATAAAAGCTGCCATATAACTATTAAGCAGCAATTATGATCAATGCGTTTTTAGAACAAATATGTCAGAATTTAGGTGGGATGAAACTGACACAGAATACAAGGTTTAAACAGATGCTTTTTATTAAGCCATGTTAGATGCTATTCCTCTAAATTAATTACAAATTCCTAGCTAGATTAGGAAGCGAGACACATTTCCAAAATGACAGATGTACTCTATTTGTTTTGTATTTTATGGAGAACTTTTTGTATTTCCAGACATGCACATTTTTTCCCTAACACATACTAATAGTGGGCATTTAATCAAATTAAATCATTAAATCAAAAGCCGCATGCTAACCTGCAGACTGAAAGTAAGGAATCTGTCATTATACAATACTCAGTGAAGAAAAGACTTCAGGTTCTGGTGACAGTGTTCAATGCGCAAAACAAACAGGGACACTGACAGAAACTCCTATATTTGAGGGGGATAAAAACTATAAATTTTGTTTTTGTATAAAATTCAATGTTTTACTTGCACTTGTTTTAATGTAATTACTTTGCTATTGGTCATTTCTGTTTTGCTTGAAATTGACAAGATCTGTAGTCTGCTGCAAATCCCACTGACATACATGTGTATGTAACAAAGACTAAAGCCACTTCAAAGTCCAAGTCCTAGACCTTTGGTTCTGAAAAAAAAGTTAGTAATCAGCCCTCTCTTATTCAGAATATTTTTCCCCTTTTTCTTACCTATGGCATATCTATAAAATAATGAAGCTCCCTCTAGCTCTGCAAAGGAGCTTAACTGACCAATGATCCTTTACAATTCCTTCCCATTTTCAAAAGCAATTCTGAGAAAGAGTGAGAGCAGTATTCCCCTTATAATGTCTTCTTGTTTTCACTCTGCAGTTTTCAATTCTACAACTTGAAAGGACATGGATAACATGTGAGAACATCTGCTATGAAATACAGAAAGTTAAATATTGCTTATTATTGTGAAGCATACTAAAGAGCCTCTTCATGATTTCCAACTTACACTTTACCAAATTCTAGTTTGAAAACTTAACATTGTTTGGCAACCTAGCTATGAATGTATTGAAACACAAACATACAAACACACCTCCATTCCACCTTCCAACCACGAAGTGCAAAATAATGTAAAAATAAGTGTAAAAAAGAATTACGGGTAATATCATAGCCTCATTTTAGAACCTGGATTTTAAGTACAGGGTGTCTTAGTTCAAAACCAATTTGTTTGTATACACTGGTTTTCCAGAAAACCAGTAATGCCAGTGGTAATTTGCTGACTGTATTTTCACCTACCATAATATTTACACATACCATTTGTAATGGCTTTTATTGTTTAATCTCCACTGCATTTCAGTATTGGATACTATGGAATTACAGTTATTTAGCAGGCTATAAATAATGTAGTTGGCATGTGCAATTGATATTTAAAATGTCTTACGACAACTGTAAAAGCCTCATTACAGACTAGCAAATCATTTCTAACAAGCAAGTTCAACTGACAAATACCAAAGCGAACCTGCAGTCTACGCTGCAAGCATGTTTGTTTTATTTAAACGATACACATTTAATGCACTGTGCAATGGACCATCCATACAGACTATAAATAAGAAAGAAAGATAACTTCCGAAGTAATATGGCTATTATGAAGTTTTCTCACATAAAACTAAAAAACAAAAAAAGGAATCCTGAGTCACAACAGAAAGAATAGCTTACTTTCCCTTCCCCCCTTTATGAGCTAGTGTCCAATTTCTTCTTTTCTGAACAGCTGTATTATCCAACTTAAGTTGCTCTGCTAATTTCAGTCCCACAAGGACTAACTTGGAAGGCAAAAAAGTACTAGAAAAGATCAATTTGCTGGGAGAGATCAAATGAGAAAACTGTGGGGACAGCACCAGGTCAGAGTGTGAGGAACTAAGCAGACCTGTTCTTCATTAACTTAAGCTCTCTTGGGACGTCACACACTACCTGTCCATGGGCTTATTGAACCGCCTAACCCTCGTCTCTGTACCATTCTTCTGAGCCCAAGTGAATCATATCCTGCTGCTGACAAGTTAGCAGGGGACTGCGGCTGCAACATGAAAGTACTTTTCTTTCTTGTCTAAATCAGGCAGTTTTTTGAAAAGACGACACAGCACTGACTCGTGACATGGTAAGATGAAATGAGAGGTCTGGGCTGGTCTTCGAGCTGTGCAGATAAAAGTAATCAAATGACACTCCTGGAATGCAAACTGGCATTCTTGACTGCAGCAATTGCACAACCATGAAACATCTCTGACAGCAAGCAAGATTAGGACAAAATGTTATGTAAAGCACTGAACTCGAAAACTCACTAGAAAATTCAAACTGTAACACTTACATTTTAATAAAGCAATAGTCATCTCTGCTTTTGTCTGTTCCTGTACTTTGTTTAATGTAATCACATACCCGTCTTTCACAAATACCTCAATAATAAAAATGCAATGTGATTAAAGACTAGCTCTCCTCAGTTTTTTCCCCCTAAAATGTCACAGTGCTGTAAGACGTGTGCTTAAGGAACACTTGCTCAATACCAAATCTTAAAGTTTCAAAATTTGCTCATAACAAATCAGTTTATAATTTACATTTAGATTTTCCTGCATCTGGATCAGGTAAAGATGGATCATTTGAAATATTTAGTAAGTAAATTTTCAAATTAATGTGCTACAGGAATTTAAAGCAGAACATACACAGAGCTAGATGGTTCATTAATACTGGACAGCTTAAAATGAAACTATAGTCTACCAGTCAGCCCATATGCCCCATTAAATTTCAGATTAAAAATTCCTGCAATTTTTAAGGGCAAGGAAAGTTCCACATACTTTTACAGGAACTTGGTATTCTTGTGCAGATCTGCTGATCAGGCTTATTAAATATTACTGTCTGAAATGAACTCAGTAATTAAACTGTGAACATTTGTACTCTGAAACTCTGTCAAAAATGCTGCCCCATTTTAAAATTTGTCTGTGGAGATGGGTTATAATACAGAGGGGAAATTGAAGATAATGAGAAATAAAAGCCCACTTCCACTAAAAAATATTTCAATGACTGCTCTGCACAGCTACCGTACAGGTTAAGAAAAGAAATATGTAATATCCTGCTTTGATTTCTTACTTAAAAATAGCTTCAAACCATTTTAACTGTTGGCTAGACACGCACACAAAAAGACACTCGTTGCCACTTTAATCCTGGGTACACCGGATTATTACATGATGTCTTTTGTGCATCAATTTTACAACAGCTTGACTCTAGGGTAAATGGGAACCATCATAAATCGCATGCTGCTTTCAAAACCACTTTAATTTCTGTCAGCGTTACTGTAACCACAGTCCTGGGCGCATGCTGCTTTTTCCCCTTCCTTTTTTTATTTTTTATTTATTTTTATTTTTATTTTTATTGTTGCCTACATTTGACAGTTGCATCTCCTACACTCC
>NW_010306779.1:0-1333 GCF_000700745.2 Antrostomus carolinensis | reverse complement strand
GGAAAGAAGGGAAAAATACAAACCTTCCATCTCAAGCTCTCCCTTCAGTCACACAGACATACACTGTATCTATACTCTGAGTATTGTATATACATACATACATGTATGCATGTACATACATATATATATACATTTATATACACACGTGTCTGTGCACTTCCACATACGTTAACTTCAAGACACATAAGACAGCTATATAATATCCCTGGGGTGAGGTGACAAAAGCTGACTGAAAGGAAAGTAGTAGTCAAACAGCGATTGAAAATACACCGCTTCACTGAATACAGGCTGATCACTGTTCGTCACTTAGCTGCGGTGAGTCCACTTGTTAATACGAACAGTTATCATTATGCGTGTTAAGTTTAGTCATAGCTCTAAACGTGCTTGTTCTTCACAGCTCTTTAACCTACCCTCACATCACAACCCAGACAAACAGACTTCAGTCCAGTTTTTAAATTCAGAGGTCGTGAAAACCCAGTCCCTGCTTTGCAAAACCCTTGCTCCAAAGGAGACGTGCATCTGCACAGCACATGAAATAAGCAGCAAAAAACTTGGTTTTGGGGGGGCTCCTTCTCTCTTTTACAGTTAGGGTATCAGCAGAACTCTGCAAGTTCCGCTAACAATCGCTGACTGGAGAAGTGCAAACTGCGAGCACATGCACAACAAAAAGAAAAGAGTTAGAGAGGAAAGGTGGATTTACACTCCTGTCTCCCTGCCTCAGGCGTCGTTTCACACGCAAACACACAGCTCCTTCCCCAGCTCTCAAAGGTTACCTTTACACTGTGTGCAAACCTTACTCAGTTCCGAGCAGAAGGTGGTGTCCAAAAAAGATCAGACCACCGTATGTCCGACTCAACCCCACTCGACCTTCACTCTCCCTCCCTCCATATGCACACACTTTTTTTTACACTAGCTCCTCATCTTTAGTGGAGGGAAGGAGGCGGTAAAAAGCATGTGGCCGTCCCATTTCAACCCCCCAATCTCACTTTAAGTTTAGCACAGCCTCTTAGTCATTTTTTCCCCCAATCCACGCAGCACAGGGCTGATTTATTTATTTATTATCCTCCTTCGCCTTGCCCGGCTGCTTGTTTATTTGAAGGCTGAAGCACACCGGCTAGCAAGCAGGGCTGCTTGTGTTCCTGCACAATTTATTAATCAAATCAAACCAAAGTAAAGGCTAGAATGAAAACGAAAGGCTGCTGGAAACTTCTTACCATCTCTGCATGCTGGTGCACCCCCTGTCTCTCGATCTCCTCTCAGCGGCAGTGCCTGTACCCTTCCTTTTGCCTCTGGGCTCAGCGTCTCTTTCTCTCTTCTTCCCCCCCCCGCCACC
>NW_010306778.1:0-15916 GCF_000700745.2 Antrostomus carolinensis | reverse complement strand
CAAGGGCTACTAGCCCAGTGGAACTATCACACCATGAATGTGAGCAAAATATTTGCTGCTGATATAGTCAGGGAAGACCTGACCACATCAGAGTGGCATGTTCCTGTGTCTCATGTTGAGTATTCACAGCAGATAACAACTTTGCCTTTTCTCCTTATTTTCAGGTTTACAGTCACTGAAGAAAGCAGTGAAGAAGAGCAAGTAAACTGACTTCAGATAAAGATACAAAACATTCAGTAACATCATTCAGAAAACACAATGCAGTTTAATCCTGACATTTTGCAAGGTTTATTAAGTAATGCTTATAAACTCATTTCTTTGAGTTTGCTTGGGAAAAATTAAAAATGCTCAATAATTCATTTTAGAATGAATAGAAGTGTCTAAGGTGCTTAATGGCCTCCAGCACCACAGCATTTAACCATGTCATAATCCTTAATATTTATCATCACTACTCCATTGTAAGATAAGAAAATTCTCTTATCACCATTTTACAGAGAGGGGACAAAAGCAGAAGAGATAAAAAGACTGCCCTTAGGTCACAGTAGAGCCTGTGGCACAGCAAAGATTTACCTTTCTTCTGGACTAGATTTTTCTGGATTAGTCAACAATCTGCACGTGAAAAAGCTCAGTTATATATGCTTAGGTCCTGATTCTGCAGAAGCTCATTCATGATAGTGTTAAGGAAACACATCATGTTTCTGATTCAACCCCATTTAAAAAGTCCTGCTTGGTTTTAGATCAAGCTTGACAAACTGGAGGCAAATAACTGGTGTGTGTTTTTGCTATCTAAATGGATTAATTCCGCAGCACTTAACACCCGTCCCTTGCCACATCATTAAATTCTGCACTGCTCTACAAGCCCACAGATTCTGTCCTTGCAGACCTTCCTATCACCACACACCCTTGCTCCTCTATAAGTTGTGGGAGTTCTCTGCAATAAAAAAATCACTTTCTTAAGTGTCCAAGAAATATGAAGCAAGAGACAGGGGGAGGCAGATTTTTTTTGATCAGCTTATACTGAAGACACCTCAGAGAAGCAAGAAATTGAGGGAGAAAAGGAAGAGGCTGTAAAAATTTACTGTGTACTCTCTAGCCATACAATCTCTATGTCCTGTTAGACAGGCATATGGCCACTGCAGAAATCTCATTTTGCTATGTGTGTTGTCAGTCATATAAATCATAATGTAAATCCATATGAATTAACTTGAAAATCCCCAAGTACTGATGGTATTTATACAAAAATAGGTAAATTCCTTCAGCTTATCAGCCTTCCCACATGCTCCTGATAATATATCTTACAATGTCTTTAATATGCATGACTGATAATTAGAAAATTGTTCTTGCACATAAATGACAACATAAAAGACTGTATCTTTATTCCTTATGAAAGAAACCAAACCAGTATTTTGCATGAGATGTTCCTTAGCAGGTAGTGAATGAGATACCTGTTGGCACCCTTGCTCACTTTATTTGTTTCTAGCAAGTTTCAGTGGGTTTCAGTTCATGAGCAGAGCACCACAAAGCTGCAGGAGTGTTTTTTCGAGACAGGAGATGAGAGCAAGACTCTTGGAATAAACGCAGTGGAGCATCCAACAGGCCTAGCATGTGTGTGTCATGAAAAAAGTCAGGCTAGCTACAAATAGGAGTCTGAAGTTACTGCTGGAAGGAATTGTTAAGAATGTGTCTTTGCTCTCTACTAGATAATATCAGCAATATTTATCTGTGCATCCCAGGCTGTTTAGCCCAGGGGTGGGTCCGGGTCTTTGTCTGTGAAGGAAGCCAGGCTGCTTTTCCTTGGAGAGGGGAACTCTAGTCTTGCTGCTGCAGCAGAGCGATGTTAGAAGCACAGCAAATTGGAAGAAATCACGTGGATTGTTAAAGTTCCTGACCTATTTTTACCTTTCTGAAAGCAGATCAAGCCTCTATCCAAAAATCACCGGGGCTGTTTCCTGAAGTATCCTGGTTAAGGTGAGGCCTCAGAAACTCATGCTGGTTCAGGGGTCAGAAATTTTTTTGTAAATTGTTGCCTGTATTTATTTTTGGCAACCTGATTCCACTTACTAAATCATCTTTCACCTGATACAGATTTCTTACCTCTAGTATTTGTACCTGACATAAGCAGAGAAAGAAACCATCTCATTAGTTATATTTCATTTTCTTACAAAATCAAACTTCCTTCAAATACTGTCAGAAGAATTACAGACTCCTAGAAAATATTGGATTTCATTTATTACATGATAATTTTACTTAAAACAATTATTTTGACAGGCTTTTCACAGAAAGTCTCAGGGAATTTTTTCAGGACTCTTGAAATTGCTTATGCCAAAACTCCTTACTGTAACTTCTGAGGAAGGGTCTACATTTTCACAGTGTAGAGTGGTCAAGTGGTACATAAAATACTAAACATCCCCCCCAGACAAGCCTATCATTACAAATAACAAAGAAGGTGGGAATAACAAATAGTTAGAAGTCCATCTGATCCAGATGTGCTAGCAGCTAAAAGGCCTGTTGTCACACTGAGGTGTGAGAGCATTAGGTACATATCTCCTGTTATCGTTAATGGGAGTTAGCCGTGTGAATTCTACAGGGATCAACAAAAGTATCAGCCTCTACAGCAGTTTGTTAAGCATCTGTTCTGTACCATTTTATCACAAATGACATGCCTTGAAAGGTTTCACCTACACACTTCCGTAGCGTATTCAGGTCTGTAGCAAGAGGAACAGCACAACAAGACAGTAAAGGCTCTTACAGTCTCTGACTGCAGTGAATTAATGTTTTTAATGGATGGTAAGGATCTGGCCAACTGTGTAATCTTTTAGGTTGCCAAGGGATTGGATACAGCAAATAATCTACTTTTTACTAAAGTATTAAAAAAAAAAAAAAAAAAAAAGACAAAGCAGCTAGAGGAATGTGTAATGAACAATACACTTGGAGACAACAAGAAAAATAACCTATATTGGACTTCCACTTAATGGTAAAACAATTCCAAGTGAATAGTTTCATTACATTTAATAACCACATATTTTACACTGTCAGAAAAAATACAAGAGCTAATGATCTTTCTAAGCTGTCCCTCTTCAGAAGTGTTTTCTCTCCCTGCCCTGATATAACTGACTTTGCAATCTGATTCTGAAATCAGTTTCCCTAAGCAACTGTGGCACACAAAATCATGGTCCATTCTGAGAGCAGCCAATTACAGGACAAGCGTTTTTAAATCCAGTCAGCACGGTGGCACAAGCTGGAAAGCAGCTTGGAGGCAGAGAGGGGTTATTAGCACACACAGGCTTCTTTTGAAGCTGGGGCTGTGTAGAAATCAGGGCGGTCTCTGCAGAGCTTCTTACAAGTCCATTTCAATAATTAATTGTATTATTTTACCATTTTAGTAATTAAGCTGAGACTAGGTATAGTTTATAAGGCTGAAGAAGACACTTTCAGACAACAGAGGACTTCAGATCTTCCTAAGGCGCTTGTGTCAGGAAAAGAAGTTTTGTGAGAGTAGCATGGCCCCTAACAATATTGACACATGATTAAAAACTGTTTCAGCTTCTTTTTCATGTCACAGTCCTTGAAGAACTTCTATGTGCTACACTGCAGAAATGTAACATTACCTAAGAGCTCATCCGTATAAAGAAGCCAGACTAACTAGCTGTGTAGTTAAACTAGTACAGTTCTTCTAATGGCAACAGAGACATAAAGGTGTAAAAATGCTGTCAGCAGTACAACTGTGCCATATGTAGAAAATCAAATCACTAACAGTATGAGGCACCTTGCTTATCAGATGTAACTCAATCCACTCAACACACTCAGTTCTATCTCTCTCAGTTTAAAGCAATGGTTTACAACCTTTTAATTTGTAGAATCTTACATTTTACCAGTCATTCTTCTGTAAAAAATTCAAGCCTGCTTTCTGTGATAGGTAACTGTGACCCATGGATCAATCACAGGCTGAAACTGTCAGCTTGAAGGGAGGAGGGCTGCCTACCCACACATTGTGTATTAAAACAGTGTAATAGTTTTTATGTAGCCAAGGTCTGAGTATAAAAATGAACCAAGCTCAAAGCATCAGAGACAAATATCTTTGTATTTGCTCAGGTACCCAGGTAGGGTAGGAATAATCAGAGATACTAGGTCCAGTATGTTGGAAACAGTGTTTGTTAGAAAACTGATGCAGCACTGGCAGATTTTTGAACTCCAGTTGCAGGAGTCTATTACAAGCTGTAATCCTCTGGTATTCCTATTAATTAAAAAGACAATTTTCTCCTGGCATCTGTCTTTTCAAAGTTAATAATCCTCCATATCGACACAAAAATCTAAGCTGCATATGACCTCTGCTATTATCTGGGTTTCCACTAGAGATGGATTTGCTTGTAACAGCTTTTGTTTCTGCCTCCCCCATGGATTCTTTTGGGACCTGTAAGTAGATGGAAGGAAGACCATCTTCATATCTATGGTACTCCTGGGCAGGCACCTGGCAAGGGCAACTCCTACAGGTATTGGAACGGTAGATGGAAATGTGGGCTATTCCAGGAGCAGTAAAAAGAGCTCAGAAAACATCCCTTACCCTCCTGAGGGACTATCATGAGCAACATGCCATGAACAAACTCAGTAACTCCTTGGCTACCTTCCCTCTCAGACTGCTGACAAGGATGTTAGAGCGTGTTCTAACCTCTGGGACGATTCCTCTGACATCAGCACTGAAAGCTGTGTATCCTTGAAAAGAGACAAGGTGCCATATCAGATGAATGCATCATATGATACTGCCCTGTCAAAAAAACTCAGAGAGTCAACACAAATTTTTATAGAGCCACTGAAATCTGACACTGACTTTAGCAACTAAAAAAGATAACTGACATCAATAGCAGTTTGCTCTCCTTTCTCTATCCTACATACCTTACTGGCTCAGCACACTTCTCCTTTGTGGTGGAGAAAATTCAAGAGAAGGACATATCTTGTTTGAAATCTTGGACTGTTGGTATCTACTACAGCAGAAACGGGTGTGCAAGCATTTGCCATCTCATGCTGTGGTTGTCCAAGGACCACATACCTGCTTCTGCCCAAATCATGGATGAACAATTCTGTCCTTATTGGGTTGAGGTTTTTTTTGCCTTTTCTCATTTGTAATCTCTGACCATTACATTTGCAAGGAAAGGGTCCATTAATTCAAAGACTATTAAAAATGCTTTTACAAACAACAAAGGAAAATTCTTTATAGCTGGACTATGCTGTTACCTGAAACGGTGATGCGAACTTGCCTGTTTTAAGAGCCACCAAAGGAAAGCATGTATATTATAAGCCTGATCAACTGCTCTCTTCACTATATCAACCTAAGTATAAACTGGGTACTTCCCAACTGGTCCTGCCTTCCTCTTAATTCTTCCTGTTTGTGACTTAAGTGCAAGGAGCTGTACATACCAACACAAGAGAGACATGGAGCAGCTAGAACAAGTCCAGAGGAGGCCACCAGGATGATGCGAGGGCTGGAGCAGCTCTGCTGTGAGGACAGGCTGAGAGAGTTGGGGCTGTTCAGCCTGGAGAAGAGAAGGCCAGATTCCAGATTCCTCATAACCATAATCCTTCCCTAAACATGAGCACCTCATTTATACATCACAAAAGAGACAATGCTCTCCTTACTCCATTATCGAGGTGCTCTTTGAGTGCACTGTGATGAAGGCAGCTTTGATTCTGCACTGTTGAGATCAATGGAAGTTTCTCCATCTTTTGAGTGGTGACAGGGTCAACCCCAATTAAAAAAAAAATAATAATCAAGTAATGCATTACAGAAATAATGAGGATTTGAGCAACCTGGTCTAGTGGAAGGTGTCCCTGCTGATGGCAGGGGGGTTGGAACTGGATCATCTTTAAGGTCCCTTCCAACCCAGACCATTCTGTGATTCTATGTAACTGAAAGTCTGCACTCCAGCTATTTTGATGCAGTTTAAACCACAGCCTGATGCATGGTTTGCATTGGATCCTGTACCAGAAGTTAGGGAGTTAGGGGTCAGATAGCATTCCTAGTTCAGTTTTCAGGATAAGGCTGCAACACCATTGAACGATGCTCCACAGTCTCTTCTCACTGATAAAAATCAGTGGTTTCATGTTATAAAATTTGCTGGCCCTTCCCTCACACTCTATCAACATTCCAATACTACAACACTCGTGCAGGGTGTACCATAGCATGACACTGCTGTATGAAATGCCCACAAGCCTATGAGCTGCAACAGTCCCTTCACAAGCTTTCTGAATTTCTGCTGAAAAGGGAAAAATGCACAATTCTCTGCATTCATAAGGCAATATCTGTGCAAGCTATTGATGATCGGGGGCAGAGCTGGTTTGAGCAGGTATCAGTTTCCCTGCATCATGCCTGACCTTTGCCTGGGACCCTGCACACAGGGAGGACAGGAGGTGGAATGCCTCTGTGCCATCCCTGCCCAGGTTTCACACAGGGGTTTGTGGGCCCAGGACTCCATCCTGTAACAGCCTGACGCTGCTCTGACTGTGTTAACCACACTCCTGACGAGCTGGGCTGCCTTGGGACAGCCTCTTTACATCAGCTCTGCCTGTGGAAGGCTAAACTTGCTCCCTGATGAGTGATAACATGGGTCGCCTCACTCTCTTCTGAGGGGATGATACACAAGGGTGGATGTCCCTACAAGCTTTAGGTGGTCAGCCAAGGCTACGGACAACTGCACAAGGTTTTATGTACCCCAGAGTGGCAGGGAGGTGAATGGACAAAGAAGAAAGATTCAGCAGCACAGGCACTGGAAATTGGAAAAAAACACAGTAGTGTCTTTTAAATCATTAATAGCAAAAGAAAAGCACTTCCCCCATGACTCGAAGAGGGAGGAAATGAATCCCCATCTCTCTTATGGAATCAGGCGATACCTGTGTTGCCATATGCAAGAGAGCGTCTATAAAAATCAATACTTATGATATACTTTCTTTAGGTAGAAGATAGACAATAAATGCTGTGAAAAGGCCTACCGTTTAGTTCCCCCCAGTATAACCCTGAATAGCAATACATCCGTTCAGCCTCTTGCAATTTCTCTATTTTGGCAAACTATATTTCATTATTATAATCTGCTTTCTTTACAAAATGAAATTTCAAGATTCCTTCTCTCCTTTAAGATTTTGTTCCTACACAGTCATGCTACATCACTTTGTCCCTTTTACAAACAAACAGTAGAAAGAGCTTATGTGTGACAATTAGATGACTTTTTTATTACTGCTTTTGTGACAGCACAGGCCTTGTTATGGAGCAGACTTAAAAGAAATGTGATTTATTTAAGATTAATCCTGTTATGGTGAGATACACAGTGGATTTTTTTTTTTTTTTTAATTTAAGGAAAGAGTAGATGCACAGTACTATTAAATACTGAGCTTGATCCAGAGTAGATCTTTGAAGGCTTATCAGCAGGGGGCATTAATGTGACATTAAATTCCAAACGCCGAACTACCGAACAACCATGCAGTCTGTAGTGTTTTATGTTTTTAATGTTTGGTTTCTCCCCTGTATTTTTCACAAGATCATCTCATTTTTCAAAGTAGAGCTGGAATTCCAGGCCATTTGCTGACAGTAGCAATTTGTTTAAACACTTATTGCAGGCTTCATCCTGATTTTAAAAAGTCTTTGTGACTGTTTTATGTAGTTCAAAAGAGGAGAGACTGCTCCTATGACCAGTAAATTTGCAGCCAGCAATTTCAAAAGGGATTATCTCCAGCAGGAAGAATAGCTGGGTTCAACACTCGTGGAGGGTATTTGGCCACAAGCATCAGCTGCTCCCTGACATCAGATCATACACATTTGAGGAAATGGCTAACAACATCCCACTTTCCTACACTTGCTCTCTGACAGTAGATACTGACCTGGAGAACACAGGTTTTACAGGGAGCAATTTTAAAATAGCACTGTTTTTCCCTCATACTGCCCATGTCACTCTCCACTGACTCTTGAGGGAAAAGTAACCATGCTGAGAATTTAAATCATCAGTTATGAAGAATGAATACAGTTGTTCATGTCTGTAGGATTTTATCTTGTGTTAGTTTTCCTATACTAACAAACAATAGAAAGAATACGCTTTTTTTTTTCTAATTTTTCTTGAAAGCAATTCACAAAAGCTTCTGTCAGAAAGTCAATCTAGCAGTGAACTGGTGACTGAAGGGGTCAAAGTTAAAGAGAAAGAGACAACTATGTGTCATTTACAATAATCTACAGTATGTCCATATGTGTACCATAAAGAGCCACTGACTTAAAATTTTGACAGGAATTATGTTCCTTGGGCTAGCATTGTAATTTCTTTTTTCTCCACAATAAAAAGTTGGAAATTTAGCTTATGTTTTTAAACTAAAGTTTTAAACTAAAGTTGAGATTGTCACATCATCACCCGACTCCAGGTGATGATGTGACATTTTTTAAAGAAAAATGAAGAACAGTTTTAAAAATACAGTAACAATGGGACTTCAAGGAACATTCAGATGATACCCACATTAAGGATGTGGGTCACCAAGCTGTTTATCTGCTACAGTAGCAGTCTAAAATGACTTTAGGTCTTGCTTTCAGATCCAGACCTTCTAGCTTTGGCTTCAGTATCTGGGACATTGTGGTATGTCCCACACTTTTTCTGTCTCTCATATACACATCTTGTAACTCACTTAACGTATGTTCCTCAGATATACGTGGTGTGCTGCCTTTGTCATGGCCAAGCTCAGTTATGCAATAGTGAACAAAATGTGTTCCTCAAACAGCTGCAGTAATAAAGGTGTTCTGAACTTCTGTGAAATTGGCGGCAATCTTCTCTGCCTGAAAGTTAAGACTCCTCTCCTACCATAACCTGATGTTTGTACTATAATTTTCCTTTAAAACCCTAGAAACATAATGCTGGGTCTGAGAGCCTTCCTGAAAATGGCAGGATGAGATTTACACAAGCAAGGGGAGAAGAAAATTAAACTGCCATCTGTCAAGAGGGAGAAGTTATCAGATTTTTAAATTTTTATTTTTTATTTTGAACATGAAGAATGCTATCACTATTACTAAGTGTTGTTAAAGCCTCTAAGCCCCAAGTACAGTATGTATCTTCCCTCGAGCAGGTCCTACAAGCCTTTACAGCAGGTGGCATTAATGCTCTATCCAGTTCCAAATGGCACACAGCCAGGAAATTGCTGCTTCCAGCACTTAACACCTTAAAATGATCAACAAACTATGGCAGAGAGTAAGTAATTTTCTTAGGAGAAAAAGGCTGCATTAAAATGGTATCTGTTCTGATGATTTTTTTAGCAACAGAAGCAGAGCATAGATATATTTTGGCTACTCTGATATTAAATTAGAAGAAGCCAAGGGCATGTTTTATTTTCTTTGATTTGCCCATCAAGGCATCTGCAGAATCAGCATTTTCAAATGAACAGAACATCAATAAAATTTATTTAGTGTTCAGGCATGTACCAGCACCAATAATACCTATACAGCACCACCAAATGACAAAAACAAGTGCTTTTTTTGAAATCAGCCTTATACAGCTTTCCCCAAGTTAAAGACCTGCTGTTGGCAACTAAGATTGAGAGAGAGAGAGAGAGAGAGAGAGGAAAGGGAAAAATATTGAGGTAGCAGATACATATGACCACTTGCATCTGAGTCAAAATGAGTTACACTCCAGGACTGGTTATCCTGCATATCTAGGGCTTGCCCAAAACAAACAGTACAAAATCCTGGGATCACCTTCAGGACTTGTTAAGGGAGCTCTTACCGACTCCATGAAATCCAGCATCTAACACATTAGTAAAACCTTCTATGTTTCACTCATCATTCAATCAGCCTCTGCTAGAGACAGGTGCTTTGGAAGAGCTTGTTTGGTTGGAAGACTTGGAACTTTTGTTGCTGATTCTTCTAAGTGCAGGCTGAGTTCTTTGCATCTCATGAAACTGCCCACAGGAAGGTTAGGAAATAGAAAACAGTCTGCCAGGATGTCCTCAAAGAACCGCTCTCCAAATTGTACTTCAGAGGATTCAGGGTTTGTTCCTCTAAAAAATTAGATCTTCTGCTAAAATACAATAGATCAACATCTAGCACTGAGCCAACCAAGGCTTTTCCTCCTAATCTAACTATGTCCCATCCTAGCCTCCCAATCAAGGGCGTGTTTTATGAGGCTTCAGTAGGTCCAGCATTTCAGCACTCACCGCACTAAAATGCTCCCTGGGTAGTCAGCCAGGCACTGGATATGTATCCAGAGATCAGATCTTCCCCCATCCATCTGCCTCATAATGCATTTCAGTCTGTCTCCCCTGAGTTCAGGGCAGATTTGACAGCAACTGTAATGCAAAGAGCATTCTGCAGTGCAATAAAAGCCTAACAATGCTCCTGTGACTACAGCAGCATAGGGACTGAGGTAAGGCACAATCACAGAAACACAGAATGTTAGGGATTGGAAGGGACCTCAAAAGATCATCTATTCCAATCCCCCACAAGCACCCAAATGAAGTACAACGTGGAGTAGATGGGGCAGGACAGGACAGGACAGACAGTTGTCCTCTCACAACATTTTCACACCATGTGAAATGTTTTTAGTGCTGTAGTCATGAACAAGACATTGTATTCGGGAAACGGCTGTCTGCAGCTTGCTTTTCACTGGAGATCACTCTGGATCTACCTAACATCTGTTCCGGCATCAGAAACACCTGAATTCATGAAACTTGTTGGAATATTCAATTATTGTAACATAGCAAAATAGTAAAAGCTTTGTAAAACTCAGAGCAACTCAAAAAAATTTAACGAGAATTTGGTGTTGAATTTTGTCCTTCTGACTTGAAAGAAGACGTGTCCTGCGAAAGGGCTGTTTTGACTTCAACTCTTTTTGACAGCAGTTCTTAACCTGGACTATACAGGCATGAGTCATCCAGTGCACTGGAAATACTGCAAAATCTTGTCACAACTCATTATCTGCCTAATTTCAGCAACCAAAACACAAAATTGCAGTTTTGAAGTATTGCATATGGATTTGATTGACACACATATACACTTTATTTGCATAAGGCTGTGTGTGCTCCAAAAGTGTCCAATATAAGGACTACCCTGGAACACTGAAACATTGCCCTTGGATAAAACAACTTCCAAGCTGCCATACAACCCTCAGAATGGTTCACTGACTGACGGTATTTCACTGTACAAATGGCTCATAAAAGCTGTTAAATCCGTCATGCACTCTAAAAGCATTTTAATCTAACGACTATTTTCACTTCTATAGAAGCTGTCAGGAAAATCTATTCCTCAAATGACAAGAAGCAACAGATCCTGACAAGACACAGGATTCTGGCACAATAGACTAATAAATCTTTTCAGTATGCTTTTCATGATGGCTCTGTGGTATCTTCATGTGCTATCTTTAAGCAAAGCCGTTCTCTGAGGGACGCAGAGGTATATTTTGATTTCTGATGTGTCCTTGTAGGTAAAAAAGCAAGCATCTTTCTGAAGATTGAAGGCACTGACAGTGGGGGAATCAGATGAAAAGGAGAAGTAGGATAAAGCAAAATACAAAAGGACCTAAGATCTGAAGAAAGTGAAAACCACACCAAAACACAATCCTTACTTTTCCTGTGCTTGTTTTCAGATTGTTAACTTAAATATTAATGATAGATTGGGTGACATTTCTAGCAAGACATTTGAGGCAAATTCAAGGGAAACCATAGTCAAGAGAAGACTTCTGCCCATCCTGACAAATCCTAGACAAATGCCAAGGTGCACTACAGCAGAATAGCCTTCTGCATACTCTCCTGACAATGAACAGTTGTTTATTCTTTCCCCCCATGCATCCTTCTTTTCCTGAAGATCCTGTAATTTGATTTCTTTTGTTCTGGTTATCAAATTGCCTGTAAAAATACAATCTCAATCAAAAACCAAACCTGTCAGGTTCTTAAAAGATGTTGTTTTCGGCAATACAAATGTGAGTAGAAAGGAAGCCTAACTCCAAAGCAAATCAGTACAGATACCCATATTTATACTTCAGTGAACATTGCAGGTAGACTGGCAAGTTGGAGAGCTGTGAGGTTTTGAAGAACACCAATAACTTCTATTTTGTTCTTAGACAGAACAGAACTGTTCTACAATCTCTCAACCCAGAAAACCCAATGGTAAAGCCTATGAGAAGCCAAACATCTGGGCACTGTACATTCTTGGCCCCCTTTCTGCTGCCTTTGAAACAAAAAGTCACGTTGCCATGGATTTTGAAAGGTGTTAACGGCTGGCCCTTTCTCCAAAAGCTTCATTAATTATGGAAGTCCTCTGGGTAGGTGTTTAGGGTTAGAAATGGGCAAATAATTTCCCATGTAAATGTGTATGCAGAAACAAGAGGCTGCAGTCAGAGCCTCTGCCACAGCCGTCCCTCTGCAGCAGGGGCTCTCCCTCCACCTGACTGGTGGTAACTCCGCAAGGCACATACCAGAAAGGAGCACATTTTATTGTTCTTTTGCTGTGCTCCAACTACCGGTCCGTTAGGAAGGTTTTGATAGGTGTCCAGATCTCTGCTCTCCATGCAGTCAGAGAGTGCTTACCCGTGTGTGCCTGGACTGTTCCTTTCCTTCATAAATGACGCTCTGATAGTTTAATCAATTACAAGAAATGACAATTTTACATTCTTCAACCTGCTGCCAAGTTCTTCATGTATTATTATTAACTACTTCTCGCAGCAGTCTCTCCAATATTCTCTCTCTCTTCCCTGCAGTGGCATGGCACTTGACACATTTTAAGCATCTGTTTAATCCCCCCTCCTTTTCCCATATGCATGAAAACACTTTATCACATTTTTAAATGACTAATGCTTCAATATTCCTATCCTGCTACCTGCTGAGGAAAAGAAGAAAGGGAAAGGCTGAGTAATTGTGTTTCAGAGACAGCAGCTTTACAGATGACTGCATTTATTTATTACTAAAATATATTTTTAAATGTTGTGCCGGTGCAATGGAGCTATAACTTGATAAATGTTTAGTTCTAAAAGAAAACTACTTTCTTTAGCTATGAAAAATTCTGCTGATAGTTCAAGGCTATTAAAGAAAGAAAAGACTTACAAAGAAGAGAAGAGGTGAGTATTAAACTAGCAGCAACTGAAGTGCCCCTGGGCTTTTTCAGACAAATCTGAGACAGTCACGTCTCAGAATGAAGCAAAAGTCATGATAAAAGCCCCTTCCAACCCAAAATGTTCTATCATTCTATGATAAAAGACTTCATACACAGATGCTGAGATCCTGACCCTAGTCAAAGAATAACAGTAGACAAGTCACTCTGTGCCTCGGTTTCCCCATCTGTAAAACTGAAATACGGGTCCTCTTATAACTCACGTGTTACAGGACTTATCTGAGCATCAAGGAGATCTGGTGAACAAGAGAACAGTTATGTGGAGCCACCAGTTACAAACGTATCTGAACAAGGTAACAAGTTGTCATCTGTAGTTCACAGAATTGCGGGGGCTGGCATGCATCTTTGGAGATGACCTAGTCCAACCACCTGGCTCCAAGCAGGGTCAGCTAGAATGGGTTCCTCAAGTCCACCTACAGCTGGGTTTTAAATATCTTCATGGACAGAGACTCCGCGACCTCTCCACACCACCTGTCCTCATGTTCATCCTTAAACAAAGCAAGCAAGCAAACAAGCTTTTTATTCTGTTAAATGTCATTTCCCGATTCATTTTGTGCCCACTGCCTCTCATCCTTTCACTAAGTACCACAGGGAAGAGTCTCTCTCATACTGGGAAGCCCAGCACAGCTCTCCAGATGTATCTCACCAGTACTGAGCAGAAGGGAAGGATGATCTCTGCTGAGCTGCTGTCAATGCTCCTCCTGATGTAACCCAGAAGGTTGTGAGCCTTCTTTGCCACCAAGGCACATTGCTCTATCATGTTCAACTTGTCCACCAGCATGCCCAGGTCCTTTCCCCTTGACAATGAGGCGTTCAGTAGTCATGCCAAATACCCCAAATCACTTTCTTGTCCTTCATGTGTTTAGAAATGGTTTCTAGGTTTAGTTGTTTTACCACTTTACCCAGGACTGAGGAGAGGCTTACCAGCCGGTAGTTCCCTGGATCATCCTTCTTTCCCTTCCTGAAGACAGGAGTGACATTTGTTTTTGTACAGTCCTCGAGAACCAATCCTTATCACCATGGCCTTTCAAAGATACTCAAGAGTGGTTTGCACTGACACCAGCCAAGCCCCATGTGTGCAACCTGTTGGGGTCCATGGATTTGTGTCCATTCAGTTTGTTTAGATGTTCCCTATCCTGATCCTCCTCCACTGATGGTTGCTTCCTTGATACAGGTTTTCCCACCAGTCTAAAGTGCCTGGGATGGCTGCAGGCCAGTCTTACTGAGGCATGGAAGACACTGAGTACCTCTCAAACTTTTCTGTGTCCTTTGTCACCAAGTTCCCTAACCTATTTAGGAGTGGGCCCAAATTTTCCCTAATTCTCCTTGTGCTGATGACACACCTGTAGAAACCTTCTTGTTGCCCTTCACATTTCTCATCTGATTTAACTCCACATGGGTTTTGTCATTCCTTACCCCACTCCTGCAGGCTCAGACAGTGCCTCTGTATTTCTCCTGGGTCACCTATCCCCACTGCTGTCTCTTCTGTACTTCCTTTTAGTGTCTGAGGTTAGTCAGGAGCAACTTGTTCATCCATGCAGACAACCTGCTGCCTCTGCTTGGTCTCCTGCTCATCAGAATGGACCTCAGAGAGGACCTGGCTGATGTCTTTCCTGTCATCTTTGACAATGTGCAGTCTGCTGACCTGGTCCTACAAGCTCATATAATTGATGACACAGATCCTCAATGAGAACAGCCCTCTTGCTGGCCAAAAGGCCATCTCCCATTGCCCAAATCACAGTAAGAGGCCCCAGGTGCCTCTGCAGTCTGAGACCTGCAAAGCTGCATCCTCCTTCTGCAGCTCCACGTGCCAGGCAAGGCCTCTGTTGTTACAGGGAAAATTGCTCCAGTGCCTGATGGGGACCAGACCCTGTGACACATCAGTGTAGTAACTGGGGACACAGGTGCTGGTGTGAGCAGAGTCACTGCTTCCCTTCTCTGCGAACTGCTGTACGAACAGCCACCTCAGAGAGCTGCACTCGGGGTTACAGAGGAAGAGTGCTTGGCCCTCCTGATCAGGACTCAAGATCTACAAGTTCAGAGCCCCCTTTAAGCAGGAGATACCAGCAGAGCTTGTTAGAAGCTGCTGGAGTTCATCTAGCTGTCCTCATTGGCCCCCTAACATTCCTCTGAGGGTTCCCAGCACTTCCCTGACCATTCCAGAACTTCCTAGAAGATCAAGAAAGTTCTAAAGCAGAGCCCAGAAACTGCTGTGTAGATGGCTGTGTCTGGCATAGAAGCACAGGTGGATAGGGATTTTTTGGAAAGATTGCAGTCTTTTCAAGCATTAGATGGAGGAGACTTTAAATGAAGCTATCGGGTGACATAAACAAAAACACAGATGGGATAGGTAAGCTGTAAAGCTCTTTGACATAGGAATTATGAGTGCCACAATTTACAAGGGTTCAAAAAGGAAGTGTAAAAATCCTGGAAGAAAAATCTATCACAAGCTATTAAATACAGTGACACTCCCTCTCACCAGAGGAAGTACTAACACCATGTCAGAAATAGTCAACATACAACAGTCCTATTTTATACCCTTTCCTAGCTATCTCCTGCTTACCACAGATGTTCAGAGCCCTGCTGCCAAGACAGGCTTTTAGTTTGGCTCACAACTGCCTTATATTCTCCTGGTGAAAGATGTCACCCTCCTGTGTCCAAGGGCTGCTTGGTTTGGGACAAGGTAGCTGTTCCCTTTCTCTTATAAATCAGCTCAGTATCCTCTTAATAGCTGTGAGGAACTTTGATGCCTTCGGACAGAAAGATCTCCAGTGGCACTACGCAAACAAATCATGTAATAGG
>NW_010306777.1:729-2142 GCF_000700745.2 Antrostomus carolinensis | reverse complement strand
AGTACCTGAAGTGGCCTACAAGAAAGCTGGGAAGAAATTTTTTATGAAGGCAGGTAGTGACAGAACAAGGGGAAATGGAAGGGGGTAGGTTGAGATGAGATATTAGGAAGAAGTTCTTCACTGTGAGGGTGGTGAGACACTGGAACAGGTTGCCCAGGAAAGTTGTGGATGCCCCCTCCCTGGAAGTGTTTAAGGCCAGGTTAGGTGAGGCTTTGAGCAACCTCATCTGGTGGAAGGTGTCTGTGCTTATGGCAGGGGGTTGGAACCCGAAGGGCTTTTAGGCTGGTGGAAGGTGTCTGTGCTTATGGCAGGGGTTTGGAACCAGATGGTCTTTAAGGCATCTTCCAACCCTAACCATTTTATGATTCTATGAAAAACACCCAGAAACCTGAATTATATTTTTAATAAACATGTTTATTCTTAATTTTCAAACAAGAAAGAAGGATAAAAGTAAAAGCCAAGTTGAGCATGATCTTGAAAGAAAGAAAGAAAGAAAGAAAGAAAGAAAGAAAGAAAGAAAGAAAGAAAGGAAGAAAGAAAGAAAGAACTATCACTCTGTTTGATATCTGCACTTACCTTGGAAGCTTATGAGCTGGTTCATCAATGTGGAAAACCCATATTATGTTCTAGAAACTAAGACATTTAAGAAGAAGTGAAAGATGTTTTTGTTGTTCTGAAGTTAATTAGGAAGTGGAAACAAAGGCATATAGGAATACAGATCTTTAGCATACATAACTGCTAACCTCAGAGTTTAGCTGTGAAATCATCTGAATGAACAACTGAGATGCTACAAAGTACTGTTGGATTAAGACTTCTTTAAGGCAGTATTTCAGGATATGTAGCAAAAAAGCCTCAAGTGAAGCCTTTGAGGAGTTGCAGGGGACAGGTGATCAAAAAGTCTTGGCAAAGAATTAAAGAAGAAATGTGATAGGACCTAAAGATCTATTAGCTACAGAAAGAGGAAGCCAAACATTAGGCCAAGGACAGAAATGAATACATTAATATCATACTTTGAATTTTGGTAGTTACTAACCTCCACTGTTTCCAGTAGTTCATATTAACCCAAGAGGGGTTAATCTGATGCTGGAATTACGTGTTTTATGGAAAAGTAAGTAACAGCCACAAATAACTTTGTGCTTGTTTTCCCCTTATTATAAAGCAGCCTTGGTGTTAATGAAGAAAGGAGAAAAGCATATAAACAAGACTGTTTAATTTAATTGAGGAATAAGTCATAAATGGCATAAGACAGAAATAAGCAGAGAGACAAGAATAATATTCAAATTAGAGTATATAGAACCAAGACTGTAATTTGAAGTTTCTCAAATGAAATCTTTTAATTTGGCATACTGAGCAAGCAACAGGTTGGAACTATGAACTGCTTTAGAGGGCTTAGGTTCAGCTTAATATCTGTCA
>NW_010306777.1:0-689 GCF_000700745.2 Antrostomus carolinensis | reverse complement strand
CTAAGTTACTTTGTTAGATTTAAGAACCATTCTTCTCTCACTATCCTTAGTTTGCTCACTCCCCTGCCCCCAGTTACATTACTTGATATTTCCTTTCCCTAGATCCCTGCCTGAGTAGTGATAAATTAAGTGAGCATTAACTGTAAGTTGTAGCCCAACAGGAGCCAGTTTGGCTTCAAGTCAACCTCCCTTGGTAAACCAGGGGTATATATAATCCTGACTGACTACTCCCAGATAATATTTTTGTAATTTTCATTGCATGTGTTTGAATTTCAGCTGTTCATTTTCCCCCAAGGTTTTCTCCCTCAACATTACAAAAGGGAGGGAAAAAGAGGTAGAGATGAAAGCTTGGGTTATAGTCATGTGAAGCAGCAGGAGAACACCACCATCCAGGCTGTGGATGGTGCCCAGCCTAGCTTTTGTTTTATATGGTGTAATAACCTGTGATGGATGTCACACGGCAAGATGGCTAAAATAATTTATGCTTTTTATGCACCAGTTGTTTCGCTCTTTGAGAAGAAGATGCTGTTTACTAAATAAACAATGAAAAAATGCTTCAGGTACTGGCAAAACAAGCCTTCATCAGGGTTACTGTTCTTTCAGCAAGGAAGAGTGAATTTTCATTTTGAAATATGTTCCCTTTTACATGAATGCTATTATTATAATTCTATATAATAATTATATTAATA
>NW_010306776.1:0-1130 GCF_000700745.2 Antrostomus carolinensis | reverse complement strand
TTATTATTATTATTATTTTATTATTTTTTTTTCCTTTTTTTTAGCACATCTGCATTCTAAAAGAGAAAGCCAAAGAGAAATATAGGATCTGATAAAATCAGTCTTCTGGAACAACAGTTCAGTGGCATGTACAGCTGTATGGATGCATAGTAAGAAGTAATCTGCTAATTGTGCTTTTCACTGAAGAACTACAATATTTTCTAAAGATACTATTCTGTATATTTCTCCTGTAACGATTATGTAAAACAGCTTAAAGGTGAATGAAACTTGAACAAAACATTGGCCATAAAACAGGTATTATATTCTGCTGGAATCATAAGGGGACACAGCCAGGACATGCATACATGTATGTAATTATGTTTGGGTTTTCATTTACTATATGAATTAACACATTGTGTGATTGTATATAAACTGCAGTTATTTTTACACGTGAGCTAGCGTGTGTAAATATGTACACATGTACTTTATGTAACAAATAGGCTGAATAAACATTTAAGGACTTGAGGTTACTTAAGTCAATTGTACAAAGCGCATAATACATGGAAAACACATTTGGTTCTTCAGCTTAATGGAATGACAAAAAATTAAACATTAAGGTAATTACACTGAGAATTGTTCTTATACATCCCACCTAACTTGGTGCTGTGGCTTGGTTTTTTGAGGAAACGGATCACTTTTTGACTTGTACCATTGTGACGTTACTTGAAACGCGGGTAACACTGATTACTAGCAATTAAGGCTGGATGATAAACTATTCTAACAGGAAATTACTTCTGCTAGTTGTGTGTCCCTAATGAGAACTGGAAGTTAAGTTTTACTGCCCAGAAACAGCTTGAGGCGGTCCCTGACATCTCACTGTTGCCTCCCTGCACTAAATGATTACAATAAGCTCTGAGACCTTGGGGTTTTTCCCCTTGTGAGTTACGAGTACTGAGCGAGGCGTCTGTTTCAAGGGGGTCTGTCGATTTCCTCTAAGAGTCCCGAGCTAGAGGTGCCCGGGCACCGCTCACGTTATCTGCCCCTTAAAGAAGGGGAGGCCAGCAGCACTAGTGCCTGTATGGACAGACCCCTTACCTAAAGCAACGGGAACGGCTCACACCGCAGGCCAGCGTCACCCCCTCGCTGCCACC
>NW_010306775.1:0-569 GCF_000700745.2 Antrostomus carolinensis | reverse complement strand
ATGAACATGAAGAAGATGCCAAGGGCGAAGCTGGAGCTGACCACGCAGACGAGGATTAAGGCGTCGAAGTCGGAGGTGGTCTTGCGGTCGTAGTAGAGGAACCAGAGGACGGTGAGGGCGGCGTTCTCCGACAGCGTGATGATGTAGTAGATGCACATACGGTAGCGGCTCCGTCCCTCCTTGACGTTGAACCAGCAGAAGATGTAGATGATGCCCACCACCATGTTGTAGATGATCTCCTCCCACTTGGACATGCAGAAGTCCGTCTCGCCCTGGATGATCCAGAAGGTCATGATGCACCAGTGGGTGACGATGAAGATGCCGAAGTAGAGCTGGAACACGGAGGCGAAGAGGGCGAAGGCGATGGCGCGGGCGGCGATGGTGAAGAGGTGCCAGAGGATCTGCACCACGGCTCCCTTGTAGGACATGGGCATCTTGTCCTCCCGCGAGTCCCGCAGCACCTTCTGGTAGGAGGCGATCATCCAGGCCAGGGAGAGCAGCGATGCCGAGGCCGAGAGCCCTGCGGGTGCCATGTGGGGAGGGGCAGTGAGAGCCTGCGGCAGCCGGGG
>NW_010306774.1:0-13151 GCF_000700745.2 Antrostomus carolinensis | reverse complement strand
CAACCCTAACCATTCTGTGATTCTATGATAATCCAGTTTAAGTCTTTACATTGTGATCCAGTCAGTCCTCTCTTTATGATATTCATTCTATTTGCTGACTACTGCTACTGGTTTATGGTTTCCTAATGGTATAAGAAGAAAACAGTGTATTTCCAAGAACATGAGCTGAAAGAAACATCCCATATATACAGCTAATTCACACTTATGAAACAGAATTCTTCCTTTGTAGAGTACAAAGAGCTTGACTCAAAACAAAGCCTTCTGAAGTCAGGAAGAATTTTGGAAAGATTGTATCTTGCTGCCTTTATTTAACAAAAATGTTATAATGAAGGCTGTTAGTAAATCAAAGACTTACTGTCTGTCTCAAGTCAATAACATTGAAAGAAAACAGAGGTCTCCTGCCCTTCCGCTATCATGCTCAATCTCACATGACAGGAGAAGCATTTCAAGTCACCTGTATAATTACTGGGGCTGGTAAAACATGATGATGAAAACCAAATATAAACTTCTAAATTCAGCTGATTATCTGATTATATTTCCTTTTTTTTTCTGTTCTCCTCCTTTTTCAGTGTGACTGCTAAGCCAAAATGTATGCAAACAACTATGGTAAAGCTAAACTAAGTATACACAGTGCTCCATAAGTTGTGCCATGCTATCAGGGTAAAAGGTTTAAGGTTAGTTTCTAAGATATTAGTAATTATAACTCTTAGAAAATAAAACACAAGACCAGGGTCTGTAGCATAGCTCATTTTTATTGTTTAAAGAGTTTTTGCATAGGAAATATATCCGCTTCCAGTAATTGACTGCAGTATGAGCAGCTGCTAGCAGTATTGGCTGGATATAACAGTAACAATCACATTAAGTCAAGCTTGATTTACACCAGTTTAAAACTTGTGGCAGTTGAGTTCATTTGTAACCTAAAAAGAAAAAAGTACCAAAAAGAACATTATTATCCTCCAACCAGGCACAATAAAAACCTTTGTTAACACTCAGGCTAAAAACAGGTCTGATGCCAGAGGGCCCAAATTCCAATATTAAGTAGCAGTACTGTAATGCATCCTACTAGTGAAGGTTCATTACACAAAGACTGTGCACACACCTCCTTTTTAATTAAAATAAAACCTTCAGGATTTATGGCCTACAGTATGGGGAAAAATGCCAGAAGTTTTAAAATGGATCAACCCTGGTGTGTAGCTAGCAAGCAATAACTGACTACTTGTCACCTACAGTTGTACTAAATGTATCTAAAGAAACACACAGCCCTACAAAAGTTGTTCTCAGAGAAATATTGAGATGGGGTGCCTCTTCCCAGCTTACTAAAAGTTCTATATGATATAAGCACAAATTAACAGCTTGATGAAGACATAAACTAATGCAGCTCTTGAGAAGCCTATACCTGGGACTGAGGAACCCCTCACATTCTACAATGTTGTAGAGATTTTTTTTTTTTTTTGAAGAAAATGTTATCTGAAACATATTTACAACTGAACTCAACAGAGACTGTGAAATTGAACAGGCACTGCTCATTTGTTTGAGTTTTTTGGTAAACATTTTGCTGGTTTTTGTTTCTTTCTCATTTTGCATCAACTTTTATCAGTCCATGCAACTTCAATGCCCTCGATGAAGAATGCATAATAAGCCATACTTCTTAAAAAACTTCCTTCTGCATATAGAGATACATTTGCCACATCAGTCCCTGTAGCACAGTTTGCAAAACCATTCTGTCAAAAATACAGTAATACAAAGACCTGGCTTTAGTGCCACTAGCTCACACTGCTCTCCACTTACTTAGGCCACCTTTTGTTTTACTGTTACTATATCATGCAATAAAAGTATCAAAGGCTTATACTAGGACATTATGATGCTAGTGGCACTGAAGCCCTTTTCACAAATTCAACATACATTTGAATTGCAACACACGGATATTTCTAAAGAGTAATAACTAGTGAACCCTTTTATCATTTAAAAAAAAAAAAAAAAAACACAACTACTTACAACCATTGAAGAAAAAATTGCAACAAAAAATGTAAAAATTGACCATCTCCAACTTGTCCCCTTTACTATTAACAATGTGACCAACAGAGCTGTGGCATGGAAACAGTACAAAGAGTTGTCATGGCAATAAGTTTGGCTGATGCAAAGGTCATTGTGCAGGGTTAAAGGGCAAAATCAGTGGTCCATGTTATCCTCCAACTGCAGTGCTCCACCACACCCACACAATTTTAAGGAATTAGAAAAAACTGGGGAACTAGCAGAAAGTGCAAATAAGAAGGAGGCAGTTTTCAGCTCCTTCAGTATGGAGTAGAACATTCAACTCTTGAGCTTTTCCTGTTTAACTTAATTAGCCTGCATACAATTTTACTCTCTCCTTTTTTTTTTTTTTTTTTTTTTTTTTTTTTTAATTTTCTATAGAAACCCAATAAAACAGTCCAGGAGCATGCAGCTGGTTAATGTTAACAAAAGACCTTGACAGGATCATGTAAACTATATTGGATGTCATGCTTGGGGCCTTACTGCCAGCAACATTAGAGAGTTGTTTCATTAAAAGTGAATACTGTACACTGAATATGGGATAACTTTCTGCAGCCTTCATAATCTCACACAGTAAATATAATTTAGATTTAGGTAAAGAACACACTCCGGTGTCACAGCTGAGTACGTCCTTGTGCAATCTCTTTCGTTAAGTTCTTATGAAGCTACAAGTTGCAAATCCAAAATTCTGCTCCCTGAGGACACAGCTATGTGAGACGTTAAGTACTGTTTTAGTTCTCTGCCTATCCTGAATTGCTCTGTGAACCTAATCTTAAATACCATCATGTAACAATCACAAAAACTTTTGCTAAAGGCCATATATACTAATAAAAAGACAGTGGTGCTTCCAACATTTTGAAATGCTCTGAAAACCAACTTTTCCAATACTAAATACAACAAAATAACCTTCATAAAATATAACTTTTCTCCATTTACATTTTTAAAGGATCAGTAACCTATGCTTTTCAAGCACAGGAATCTGCAAAATAACTCCTAACATGGACAGATTCTTTTTTTAATACATAAATTAAGAAACTGGAGAGTTTTAACCCAAATCCAGTTTCTAAACAAGGAATATTCTTGTTTACTTTAAAAATGGAAACAACATGCATTTCCATTATAACTGTTAAAAAGTTAGCTTTACAAACAAGGGTATTTTAATTAAAAAAAAAAATCTTAACAAAACTATACAGTGTACAAATTACTGTCTACAAGGTAGGCGGTTCATTCAGAAGATCCTCCTTACTTCTCGCTACTTGCAGCTTCACAAATTCATTCACATATTTTCAATGGAGCTGCCCACCTGAACATCACCCCACAACTATATTGCTATAATTAATATTTTTGCCATGTCTTTATGTACAGTCTCCTTCACTGCCTTTTTTTTTTTCCTCAGTCAGGCCTCAAACGTTCATGTCACTCCAGGGGAAACACACTTCAGTGGCACAGCCATGAGGCCAGGGCTGCAAAGCAACTTAATAAAGGCAGAACAGTGCACATAGAACGGGGTGGCTCAATTTAGTCAGAATACACTTCCTGGTGAAGGAGGAGGCCAGAGACTGGATTTGAGTTCTCAATCTTATCTTAAACTTTTGACTGTTGAGGTTAAAAAAAACCCAACCAACCAAACAACCAAACAAAAAAACAACTCAAAACCAAACATTAAATAAATGAAAAGTTCATTTTCTTCCAAGCAGGCTTTCCTGTTAGAGAGGCAGATGGAAAAAACCCACAGTTGCTTAACAACCCAATTCATTCACATGGAAAAAAGGAGTTTGCTTTTTTAAAATGTTGTATCTATAAGCTCAAATTTTTTTCATACAGGAGGTCAGAGATAAAAAAAGCTCTGTTAAGGTTATCCAACTTCCTACAAGGGCAATCATAATTTTTACTACTGCATTTTGAAGCCCGAAATTGTTTCAGTTTCATCATGGAGTGCTATTAAAAACTAAAGGGGGACACCTTGTTAACGGCACTAATCCAGGACAGTCCCCCCAGCACCCTGTTCCATTCCTGAATTGCTCAGAACCAGCAGTGCAAAAGGTCAATACATACTGTGATTTTCCATGACAGAGCCTGGGGTGCACTTTAAGTGGGTCTAGTACATTTTGGTAATCTCCATAGTCACCTGCTTAGTGAATGAATTCATTTACTAAGGGACTCAGAAAAAGAGCAACATAAAGTTGATTTTCATTTTCTTTTGGTGTATTATCTTTTTATGTGGAGTTTGCTTTTCTTCATTTTAGCTATAGAAAAATCTCAGGGATTTGCTACAGCTCCTGTGTCTGTACCCATTCAGGCCTTGCCCCCACACATATCTCCTGCTGGGGATGTGTGGATGTGCCACCACCACCATGGCTCATTAGCTACTCAATGCTGGCCAGATCCCAAGGGGATGGCCTCTGACATGCCAGTGCCCAGCACTCTCTGGGGTAGCTGCTGCTGGAGCTGCACCTCTAGAGCTCCAGGGTAGGAAAACCTCCAGAATGCAGACACAACTGAAAACAGATGGATTTTCCCACCAGTGTATCCCATATCCACAAGTCTATGCTCTCCCCTGCTTGCACCCCAATAAAAAAATGTGCTTTTAAGGAAAAACTCACCCTGTGTTGAGCCATACATCATAAAGATCCCTGGTGCATAAGTCTCCAGCAACAAGCCTACTACTGATCTGCAACATGTGATTTTACTGGAAATTCACTTTCATTTACATCATAGTCTAATTCCATGCATTAAGAAACTCCTTCTCCACTATAGCCGAGCTCTCCATCTGACCTGCTGTATGAGAAGACACTGCAAACCTCTGACACAGCCTGAGCAGGCCGAAAATTGTAGTTCAGATGCTACGAGTTAACACACTAAGGGAGGTAAATTCTCTGCAGGAGCAACTCCAGAGTCAACTGGAGTCAGTGGAACTATGCCAGCAAAGATATTGGCCCTATATGTGTATTTCCTAGACAAAGCAAGTGTCTTTGTCATTCTGAGCTAAAAACATTTTCTAACATGAACACTTCAGGATGCAGTATCTTTGCCAGAATGGAAAAAGCATCATCTCACTGTGGGTCTTGACCTCATTCTCTCTGTCTGTCGGTCTCTCCCTCTTTCTCTTTCTCAAGAAAAAAAACCAAAACAAAACAAAACAAAAAACCCCAAAAAACTTAAACAATTTCCTCAAGTCAAGTCTGCCTCCAGCAGAATTCATTATTTATTTTTTAAGTCCAGAAATGATTTCAGCTTGCACCCCAGGTGGGAAGTTAAAAAGAGGGAACCGATTTGAAAGTTTGTCACAGTAGGCAGAACAGTCGCTTTGCAGCCCTTGCCTGGCTAAGGGTGCACTGCTTCACAGCTACACTGTAAAGTGTTAAAAATCCTCCCCACCCACCCCAGAATATATATATATGTATGTATAAAAAAAAATCCCCTGTCCACCTCTCAGTACAGAAAAGGACCTCATCACACTGCAAAAATAGCAGTACCCACTTTGGTCAATTAAAACAAACAAAGAAAGCATACATTATTTTTTTTTTTCTTTTAAATCTGTGTACTTACCTATAATAACCAATACAGCTAAAAGCACTACCTACATAGGCAAAACTTGGTATTGCATAATTTGTATAAATTTGTATCCCCTCCCCCCAATATTAATTGGAAGATGAAAAACATGAAAGGTTAATAGAAAAAACACCAAAATACTGAAAATATTGCTGGTCGATTACAATTTTTAAGCGGCAACTATACACAGCCATGATATGCTTTATAAATGTGAGATTAAGGTATAACTGTCTAAAAAATCCATGATGTCACACATTTTCGCTTTTGGAGTACAAAATATTTTGTCATAAAAATGGTAAAGATTTAAAATGATAATAAATGCAGCAAAACAAGTGTAATGATGTCAAATTTTTTGTGGTTTTTTGTTTTTTTGTTTTTTTTTACATTTTTTAGATTTCAAGGCAAGGCACGTAATGTGGACATTATATCTTCGTGCAAATTAGGATTACTGGAAAGAGTATTTTAATTACTTTTTAAAGAGACATAGAGGCAAAATGTCTGCCCATGCACGTTATATTTCTGTCAATATGTGAAAATTGTTGAACAAGGCTAACTTCTGAAAGCACCATGCAAGTTTACAGCACCCTGTAATTAGACTTACATTAAGAGTGCATTATTTAAATATAACATATCCCCATCCTGGTATTACCAGTTTGTAAACGGTAAGCTTTGCCCTTGTGACATGGATTTGCCTATCTCTTTGTCTCTATGATGCAGATTTTACAGAAACATGTAAACCCTATGGGTTCTTGATGCAACCAGTAACTTTAAATAAATAAATCCTACCCCTCTCTGGAGGCAGCAGCTAAATCAACATAAGTGCTGTGTTTCCACTGATTTCTTTTTCTCAAGGACATGATTTGTCTTGATTTAATGCCTTTTAATGCCCTCAAAAACTGAGGGGAAAAATAAGTTTGTTCAAAGTCATTTTTATTTCTATCTTTAATCCCCTCAATTTAGAGTCCAAGGGCTGAAGGACTTATAGTGATGACCCCTTAGATATGATTTTTAAATTGCACTTGCCTCTGTAAGTGTTTCTTTAGTGGGGAAAATGTTCACCTTTTTCCTTTTCTTTTTTACTGTTGCATGAGGAGATAACACTTTTACCTACATAGAGGCATTTCTTCCATAGAGCCTGTGTGTTCATACTGATTGAAAACTTCAAACTGCATAACACACTAGAAAAGGCTGAATTAAGGGTCAAAGTTTAATAAACCCATACTGATAACTAAAGGCTACAGAGCTTATTTTTAAAACATTTAGAAATCAGACTGTTGAGGAAATGGCTGGCTCACAGCCCTTGTCCTCCTGCAGCTCTGTTGCTGCTGCCTAGCCTTTGTTTTGTGAGATAACCAGGAATAGTGATCCCATGCGTAAACAACAAGAATACTAAACCAATGAAACTAGCTTATCATGCAAATATTAAGGCATCTAGAAAGTCAGTTAAAATATATCGTCAGAGACAGAACATCTATTTCCCAGCGGACTTCATTTAACAAAGGCTACTTAGCAGGGGCTGCATTCTACTCATCAGTGAAATATCATCGACCCTTTGTGTGTCATTTCAGTTTCAATCATAAGAAAACTAGTGATTGTAAGAGCTGCAATTGCTGGTCTATTTTTTCTTCTTTCTTCAGCTTCTTTTCTCATCCTGTCTTCCTTTCTTTTTCTCTTTTTAATTTTGCTTTTATTTTTTTAATTTTTTTTTTCCTCAGTTGCTTGTTTCTGCTTGAAGGAAAGGCTCTCCAATTATGTTCAAACCATAATTTGGGACATTTGTCGGCAGGATCGGTGTCCTATTTGATACTTGAAAAGGAACCAAGCTAGCCCAGGTACCAGGACTGTTGAAAAGAGGAAAGAGAGAAGGAGGGAGAGAAAGAGAGAAAACAGAAAACATAAATTAAGCACATTGCAAAAACAAGAACACAATTTGAATCAAGGTTATGTTGATTTTCATTATTAATAGCACTACTTAAGATAAAATAAGAAATCAGATTTGTGAATATTACTTGAGATTTTACTTCATAGCTTTCTTCGTGAAACTATGACTTACTTGAAAGAAAAATAATTGTGTTGATCTTGGTTGCAAGTAGTACTACTGCTCTCTTACACTAAGTGGCTTGTTTGTTTATGAAAGCCCCAAGAAATTTCAAATATATAGAGCAGACACAACTAAACCATACAAGTGACACTATATTGCAGCACAGATGTTATTTAGGAGCTACTGAAATACACTACAGTGTACAGGTTTGCTCTTTTCAAGCACACAACATAAAGGTCCAGTGGTTAAGCTTCCTGTACAACTTCCTACCCTCTTACAACCTGGCAGTTTACCTTGTCTCAGTTCCAAGATGTGCCTCTGAGCTGTGTGGGTCCCCATGAGAGCAGAGGACCTTTAATATTAAAAAAAACCACTACTTTCTTTACAGATTTTTCCCAAGAACTGCCAGTGCCTAAGGAACACTGCATAACACAGGGCCCAACCATGTGAACGCTTGCAGCCAAGGGTAGTCATCAGTCAAGGATAACAGTGAGTACCAGAAATTTTTTTACAAACATCTGGGAAAGAAAATATTTTCAAAGGCAATTCAATGACTTGGGAACTTAAGTCACCAATTCAAAAGCACTCTGTCACTGAGGAGCTTAAGTCTCAATGGCACTCACATGCTTACCAGGCACCTGTACGGTAGCAGGTACTGCATCCAACAGTCGTTGCAAGATGGATACTTGAGGATAGACCTCAGCTGCCTCTGTTCAATACCCAGAGCAGATACTTAGCAGCCTTTTCCTTGGATGTGTTTCTTGGCAACCCAGCAATAATAGACTTCAGAGAAAGTCTCATCAAATTTATTCAGAAGAAAACCAGCATCCTTATGTTAGCAGTCATTGCCAAACAACTAACACCAGAGCTGGACACAAACACATGCTTCCTCCACATTTCACTATATCAAGTTTTTCCTCTGCACTAGGTGTTTGCACAAACACCACAGTTTTTGGAATACACATCGGGATTAGACTGATAAGCTTCATGATAACACATCTGAAGACGAAAACCTCTGACAGAGGATTTCTGGAGGACAGATGCTTGAATTTTTCTTCCTCCTTTATCTTTGGTCACCTCTCCATACTGCTCTCTCCCTGGATGAGCAGATGCAATTCTGTGGCATTAGGTGTAAAGAGGAAAACAGAATTTTTATCCATTTCAAGTGTGTGCAAAATAACTATATTTCACTTGGCAGATCTGTGATCCTTTCCATTGCTGTTGTATGAACATTATAGAAAGAAGTAAACTTATTTTGTGAAACCCAGGGGATGTATTCCTCAGGTCTTTTATAGTAAAAATAATACAAACAAACAGCTTCTGTCATTTAATCCTGTTTGATACTCTTTACCTCTATAAACCTGTTAATTTACTATTTTCATTCCTAACAAATAATTTCCAGTGCTCTATCTTAAACACAAAAAACACGGAAAAAAATGTTGGCCTGCATGTCCCAGTGATGGTCAAAATCTGAAGGGAGAAGGACTAATTTTTTTTCCTCAAGAAAGTATAAGAAATGTGAATATCCTAATGCATTTTAAATGCCTGAAATACAAATATTATTCAATAGGTTTGGGGTTTTTTTCCAATTGGGTATATTCTTGAAGGTCATCTGAAAATCTGAGGAATTTTAACCTCCTTAGAAATTAAAAAAAAAAATTTGCTATATTCTCAAAATCTAAGATAAGCTAATATGTTTAACTAAAGATTTTTCTTTCTTTTTAAAAAAAAAAATCTATTGACTAGTACAAATAAAATGAATTTTGTTGCTGGAGAAATAACTGCTTTCAAAATTCAAAGTCACAGCTACACTACAAATCTTGAAATATTCACAAAGACTTAAACCCAGTTACGCATGAAAGATTTGTCCAATATGATTTGATGGAAATATTATGTTTCAAAAAAAAAAAAATCTACACCAGAACCTCATTTAAGTGGCTTAATTGTTTCAACTTATTCTTCACCTTCCTTCACAATTTGTTTTAAAATGCATTTTTTATTCCTTCCTTTTCAGATTTCAGTGATGTTAAGAAGCAAATTCTGAAATAACAGACACAATGCAAATCATTTCCAAGCACAGGGATTTGTAAAAATAGGAACTAGTAATACAAAACAAAAATTGAAAAAAACAAGCAGATTTGTTTGCTCGGGATCTGTCTGAATATAAGACTGACAGTGTACAGTTCTTTACTGTCCTTTTACACAAGATTTACAGTGTTTAGCAACTTTAAACAAAATAGAACACTAACTAAAAGAACATAAATTTTGTCTGAGGTCAACATGGTATTTAAACAATTCCTGTTGCAAAGGCTAAATACACAGCTTCCAGGTTATCTTTGTGAAGATTTACAGTGCACTTCGGTGTCTGGATACATACATATGTAACTTTTTTCTTTGTTTTAAAGTTGACAACTTTCTAACAACTACAGGAGGTGAAGGAAAGCAGTCAGTGCTGATAAAGAACAAACTACTATTTGTAGCAGCTTTCTTATCTACTACTTCATATAGGAGACAGAGATCTTGATTTTGTGGAAAATGCTCAATTAAAATAAGTTGTAGCAAGTGACTAATAGGCCTGTTGTTGCTGTATGACCTACAAACTTAACACAGGCATTTATTTAAACCTTCCAAGCCTCCCACCTTATATTACAACCATGACAAAAATGCAGATTGCAACAAATTTGTCAATGTTGCTTACGAATACTCAGAGAGTAACAAGTCTCCCACGTTAACACAGTGTGGATCCCATAGGGGTTTTGGAATTCACTTGTGCTGCTCATGCAGAACTTCACACTGCCGACCACAGACATGGGTGTAGAACGCAGAGGACCCATGGCAGCAGGACAGCCACACACCATCTGCCTTCAGTGGCTGGAAAAGCCATTGCTCCAGCACCACCAAAGGCAGGCTGCCATCGCCAATTCACATGCACCCTCGGGGCAGCAGCTGGCCCCACTGGCAGCTGGGAGGGACAGGCCATCCCCACTGTTTGCCAGCACCTCCTAAACTACGATATGCAAGGCTTGACAAGCTCCAGTTGTATTCTAGAAATTAACCTGATCATACTGCAGTTTGATATAACTCTTTCTCAGGTCTCCCCAGTCCTCATACCACAGCCAAGTGTTTGCTGCAGACAAAAGAGGAAACCTGAATTAAAGTTAGTAAGGTCAAGCACTAACAACAGCACAAAGCTCTGAGAACAGCTGTGGCACAAAGAAAAAACCAAAAAATAACTCGGGCTCTACTAAGCCTCATATATATGGCTGCCTATCCAACATTCCCACATACCCCATTACATTTAAGGTAAATTTAATAGAACTTTCAACTCACATATGAGCTACACCCTGCTTTGCAGCTCCCCAGTGCTCCAGCCTGCAGCCAAGCCAGACAGCCCAGCAGTGCAAGGGTCCCCTGTCATCTATCTCAAACCTGCTCTGGAGGGACCTCTGTGAGCATCACAGAGTTTAGCTCTGCCATGTAAACCATCTACAGTACCTCTGCAGAGCATCCTAGCAGAAGTGTCAGTTACTCCTGCCTGCAAAGCGAACTCTGCCTGGGGGCTCACACAGGTGGCAACAGCAGGAAAGGGGAAAACACCTTTCACTTCACCATACTATTCAGCAGTTCGCATAAGTCCTGGGTAAGTCTCAGGTAAGCTTCCTCAGTTTCACAAAAGCAGAGGCAATGCTCTGTTTCTGTTTACTAAGAGCCTCAACAGGGGGAAGCCAAAACTCTTTCCATTGCCCAAGACACAGGAAAGCCAATTGTCCTTGCAGAAATTAATGAGATGTCCCTCTGCCCACACAACTTCTTCTCCAGATAAAAAAAACTTTGTATGTATGTGTGGAATAAAGCAGGTCTACCTGCTAGTAGCCTTAGACTAGTAGCCTTTGTGAGAGAGTGTATGGTTTGCAGGACCACTTTCCTGAAGCATTATACCTCTAAGTAATTTCACTACCAGAAACAGTTTCCTCACACCATAACTAGACTATCAGGTGTGTTACACATTCATCTGTTCCCCCTTTATTCATGGCAGGTATAATGTATTTATCTGTTCAAATGTAATAAAATTATAAAGGAAAATTTTTGCAAGCATCCCACAGGGTTACCATTCTCCATTACAGTTTCCATTACTGCTTTCACATGTTAATTCAATCAAGATTTCTGCCATTATTTCCTCTTAAAGATAATAGTTGCTGTTTCAAGAACCTCTGATTAAAATATTACTGGAATGGACCACAAGCAGAACTAACTTTATATGTATATAAAGTCTGCTTTGGAGGTTACAATAACACAACAAGTATAATAATGTTAAACAATTAACTAAATGTAATTAAAAAAAAAATCCAATCAGACATGAGTAAATCTGAAGGCTTTTAAGACTCTTATTTTCCACCAGTTACTATCAGAAGTCTGTAAGAGTATTTTACCATTCAGAAAGTACACCTAAAACAGTATCTCCTTGCAGCTTTACTACCCTGTGCTTGAACATACTAGCTTAGACAAGGTAGATCAGACCATGTCAAGTCAATCTTTGGAAAGAAAAGGTAGAAATGCCTCCAGTGTCAGAAGAAGTGGCACTAGCAAGTCACCAAGCAAGGTTCATCTATCTCTGTACTAAGCAAGTGCTCGCCCACACAAATAGAGGGAACTTCAGCATTGCAAATTGTTAAGATTGTATGAACTTTGGAAACACAATTGTGCTAACCTCAGTGCCCTGGCTAAACTCCCACTTGTTCCTTTCTGCCAAAAGAATAACCATCCCTCCGGCATCTACTCAATGTGATATTTCTGTAACCATTCTAAACTGGTATCTGTAGTTAAATAGCTGCCAAATTTCACCAACGAGGAGAGTGTTTATTTCAAGAGATGAATTAAGTATATCTCAGCTTAATTTAGGATGACTTTTACAGGTTAGCGGACACATACCACCCATCTAGCAGATGAAGGAGGTAAAGACATACTGATTTATGCCAGAGGAGAGATAAGGGAATTCTGCTGTAAGGATAGATACTACATTCCCTGCAGAACCTTTTTTGTGACACTGTAACAAAAAAAGGTAAAGAAAGATTAGAAGAGGCCACAAAGCCCATAACTAACAAAGAAAATCCAAAGCAGAGGAAGGGCCCAGAGAAATGGTGCATGTCCATGTTGTGCTCTGGACCACACATACACGAGTGTTTGGCACAGGAACAGGGCTAAAGGAGGTTTGCAAACATACAGGTGCACAGAGGGGGCTATGACTAAGTGGAGGGGAGCTTCCCACAGAGACAAACCACGGAGAATATGGGCTCTGGTTACCAGAGGACATTGGGTCACCCATGACAAAAATGACTCTCCACTTTCCACATCTACAGTGCATTTTTCCCAAAATATTACCATTTCCAATTTTGATCTGATAGGTTTTTTTACCTTAGCACTTTTAAAAATATGACTAAAAGCTTATTTATTGAATTAGCATGACTAAATAATAATACAGAGAAATCCTAAGAGAAGAAAAGAGAGGAGAGAGGAGAGAGGAGAGAGG
>NW_010306773.1:0-4807 GCF_000700745.2 Antrostomus carolinensis | reverse complement strand
TTTTATTAGTGTCTCAGCAGTGTTGGGTGTGGGAGGAGAATGCTGGATCTTGGTGCTGTTACCCAGAGACACTAAAATTGTCTGAAGTATGGGCTTACTGCAGAGAACTTCAGTTACTTTGTTGCTGCAGCAGGACCTTCTTGTAGCTTGAAAATAAGAGCTTATGAACAACTAATTTTTTAAAAAAATTGGGAGTCTGAGTGGAAAAAAATCCCCACCAGCACTTTCTGCTCTGGATGAAGATGTAGCAAGAAAAATGTGTGTGACTAACAGCTTTAGAGTGTAAATTGTGTATATACGAGTTATTCCTGAATCTCTACAACTGGTTTTGTCATACATCGGTTGAAGTATGAAGATATTGTCTACAAAAAGACTCCTGCTAGAGGAAACCATGGTACAGGGGAAGAAGAATCATCCAGGAGAGGTATCCCTCGTTTTTGGGAGGGGGAAGGGAGAGATTTTATTTTGTGTATACAGAAACTGGCTGAGTTTACATGATGCAGCTAATGGTTAAACCTGCCAACTAAATATGACATACTGTTACAATTGAAACAAACTTATGTGACATTTTGTTAATTCTTGATGGTGCCCTGTGTCTAGTAAAAATTTGATCCCCCAAATTGTTTTATTCTCCCCCATGTTGTAATCCAGGGTCAGCTGCTATGCACAAAGTCTGTGTTTTGTAAAGTGTTTGCTGACTGGGATGTTTGGGGTTTTTTTTTTAATCTGCAAAAGCTTCCTGATTAATTTGGCCAAGACCACCCCTGGTCTCTTGAGTTAAGGTTTAGTCAAAGGTATGCTGTATGCAGTTTACAGATGCATTTTCAATGTTACAAGTTAAGTTGCAGGGGGAGCAAATTCTTTACAATAAGATGGTCCATTTTTAATCTATATTATTGCCCTTGTTGTACATCAGGAGCATGTTTTTGTTTTTCTCAAACTCTTTAGATATACCGTTCAGAATAAACGTGCACTATTTGAGTTATGTCATTTACGACTTGTCATGTGCATTTTATTTTGCAGTCCAGCTGTTTCCTTCTGACATCAGATGTAGAATATTCTTCAGATGCTTCATAAATGGTGTAACTCTGGAGGTTTCTAACATGAATTATGACTTGGGCTGCTGTGATGGATGCAATGAGTGTCTGACAGCTGAGGAGAGGGGGGTCTGTTTGGTTTTTCCCCCAAATTATGAGCCTTTTCTCAGAAATCTTCCATCTTGTGGGGTGGGGGAAAGGAGAGGAAAAGGAGCTGTCTTGGAGTATTTTTGCACTGACCAGTGAGCAATCTTGAAACAAACAGACCAGGCTTCAAGAACTCTGTATTTTGGGCTTTATAGGTTAAATCTTTAAATATTTAATATATTAAGTGTTCAAATTAATTGCTAGCTATTGCAAATCTTGACAATAGTCTGAAAAACTATGGTCTGTACCTGTAAAAGTAACTGGTCTGAAGCTGCAACAAGTACTCTTCCGTACTGACTTTCCTCAGAAAGAGATCTAAGTCAAACTCATCTCTCTCCTTAACTATTCCAGTCCCTTCTGTTAAAGCCATTTTTTGTCTACAGTTTCTTTCTGCTCCTCTCCTGCTTTGAAGTGCCATTTATGAAGTGATAAAGTTGCACTGTGGTACAGTGTCTGGAGGAAAAAAATGTCACCCCAAATATTCTGTTCATATAATATTTTATCTGCTTATTTAAGTTCCTCTGGTGTATTAGTAGATGGAGTTGCTGTGTGCATAGAATCATAGAATTGTTTCGGTTGGAAAAGACCTTTAAAATCATCAAGTCCAGCCATAAACCTAACACTGCCAAGTCCACCTCTAAACCATGCCCCTAAGCACCACATCTACACATCTTTTAAATACCTCCAGGGGTGATGACTCTGCCACCTTCCCTGGGCAGCCTCTTACGATGCTTTGATGACCTTTTTGGTGAAACAATTTTTCCAAAATACCAAATCTAAACCTCCCCATGTTAATTAGGTTAGCCTGCAAAAGCAAAGCCTGGGCTCTGAAACTTGACTGTGGTCTTGAGCTGCTGCTACCAGCTTCCCTGACCTCTGCTGGAGAGCTTGAAAGGCACAGCTGGAGAGGACCTGCTGCCAGCAGTGCAACCTTCATCACTCTGGCCTCACCAGCAACTGCAGAAGCTGGAAGACTTCTGCTGTACTTAAAGTGCTGCAGCCATTCTCCAAACCATTCAGCTTTTCTTGGTCTCCCTCATGTTTCTTTCCTTCTCCACTGTTATCCCAGTCACGTCTCTAACATGATGACTATTTAAAGAACAGTTACAATGCCAGGATCCAGTATGTGAGTTGTAAGTGAAGTCATTCACTTCACATGAAAACCTGGGATTGTTGTTTTTTCCCCAGTGTGTACATCACCCTGTTTACCTGTGCTGGATATAATTTGCTGTTACACTGCCCAGTCATGCCACATTAGAAGGTTCACCTGTCATTCCTCGTTATTACCTTGACTAACCTCCAGCAAATTTTAACCTCCCTCTACTTCCTTTTTTTAAAATACTGTTGAGAAGTATAGACCCCAGCACAGATCTTTTTTGACTCCACTGCTGACCTCCCACTAGTGTGAAAACTGCTCTTTTACTCTGTGCCCTGTGATTTCTGTCTTTCAGTCAGTTCTCTATCCCTGTGAGGATGCTATCATCTGATCTTGTAGTAGCTTAGATTACTTGAAAGATGCCTGTCTAAAAGTCTTACGTGAAGTTCTTTTGAATACCTGTCAGCCAAGTGATGTAACCTCTTCCTGGCAATATTACTTTTCTTTCCATAGGGGTTCTCCAACTCTATTCAAGCCATCCAGATGCTTTGGATGGGACTTGAGATTGTTGCTCACCGTTGCATTATGTCCTTTTCTTTTGCCCCTAAAGAGGCATCAGTTAAACCAGATGATGGAAAAGTTACCTTGTCTCTCTCTTTTTATCCTGCCTTCTTTACTCCTCCCCAACCCTTTCGTGCTGTAAAAGCATTCAGCTTTACTAGCCTTTTGCCTAAAGGCATTGTGATAACACCATCTCAAACTCTCTAGGCTGCCAAGTGAGTTGCCAGCTTTCTGTTTCACTCGCTTGGCCCAGAGTCCAAGAAACTCCTGCACCTGGGGAGAGATGCACTGGCCTGTCTTCTGATCTCCTTTCTATCAGCTGCTGTATCTCATCAGGCAGACTTAGGTCATTACTGTTCATAAACTATTGAATACAAACCTGCACTATGGCCAAGTATCATGCCTTTATTCAAAAAATGCACTCAAGTTGTTCTTGGTTAAGGCTATTTAAAATAAAACTGCAGAAAACTCTTATTTTCACCTGTCACCCTAACAGCAAATCATCTTATCTAGTCATTGTAAAGCTTTTCTGAATATTTGTGTGAATCCTGCTTGTTTCTTTTCAGCTATCTCACCTTATAATTGCTAGTCTATATTCACTACCTGAAACAAGCTACTGATACTCAACAATTTCCCGTTCTTCCGTACTGACTGACTTCTGTACTGTTCTATACACTTTCATCAGTAGAGTTTTGCCTGCTGCCATTTCAAATATCCAACACTGTAAGGACTTATGAGCTGAACACTCCAGATCACAATAAGGTGGCAGAAGGGAAACTGAGTTTTGCTGCTTTGGAATAGGGGATGTCTTTTTAGCAAAAATCTTCGCTGAAAAAGCACGCTGCCCTTTAAAAGGAAATAAAAGGCACTCAGTTTATACTGGAATAAACTGACAGAGCACAGGTATTTCAGATTCCATTTGTCCTCCAGTTTGCTTGTGTCAGGTCAGAACTAAAAAAAATACAAAAATTGAAAAAGTGCATTTACATTTACGCTTTACATTGTGAAGTCGCTGTTTATAGTAACTTTAGAATTTCTCTGCAAAAACAGTTCGGGCCTTAAATTTCTTTTCAGCTGGCAAATGGGTCTTCCACTTAATGTCAGCTGCAAGATTATTTTGCAAGCAGCAGCAATTCAAAATGAAATGGTTTGGGGTTTTATTTTGTTTTGGGGTTTTTTTTTTACATCTAATTGCTACTGTGACTCATTTCAGCAGCAGAAAAGTTCTTGAATGCTGCTTCAGAAACTTGGCCCTGCTCTGTATTATATACTATTTTAGGAGGCTGTATGGACACATGATGCTTTGCAAGGGAAAAAGGCATTTATGTTTTCCATAAAGCCTAAACATCACAGCTCTGCCTTTTCAGGTTGTCTTTAGAGAGAAGAGGCTTTGCAACTCCAGTGTCACCTACAGGTGAGTAGAGATACAGAGTACTTGTAAAATATTTCCTGGAAATCTTGTCAAAATATATGTGTTACAGAACATATGTGAGAGGAAACTATTGAGGCTGGAAACAGAAAGCTACCTTATCACTAGTAATTAAATTGGAAAGGTGTTAGCAGGAAATACAAGCTCGGGTACCAGGGAATTGTTAGTGATTCAGAGTCCCTAATGTAGCAGAAGCAACAATGCTTCTTAAGCTCTTACTTATGAATTCATGAGTAAGACGGGTCATAAAGTGGTTTAGACTGGAAGGGACCTTTAAAGGCCATCTAGTCCAACCCCCCTGCCATCAGCAGGGACACCTTCAACTAGATCAGGTTGCTCAGAGCTGCGTCCAGCCTGACCTTGAATGTTTCCAGGGATGGGGCTTCGACCACCTCTCTGGGCAACCTGGGCCTCGCCACCCTTGGTGTAAAAAATTTCTTCCCGCTATCTAGTCTAAATCTCCCCTCTTTTAGTTTGAAACCGTCACCCCTTGTCCTATTGCGACAGTCCCTGCTAAAAAGTCTGTCCTCATCTTTC
>NW_010306772.1:1321-2641 GCF_000700745.2 Antrostomus carolinensis | reverse complement strand
TTTTTGGGGGGCTGCAGTGTCTTCTGTGGGTTTTCATCCCCTCTCTGCACAATGGAGTAATTTTATTTCCCCCCTGCATTGAAATTAGTGAGTCTGGGGGGGCTGGAGCTGTGTTATCCCAGCGCCTCATTATTGATCTTCATCGATTTGCCCCACCAACAAGGCTGCCGGTGGGTTTTACAGAACCCCAGAGTCACCTCAACTGGAAAAGCCCTTTAAGCTCATGGAGTCCAACCATGAACCCAACACTGACCAGTCCCCTATGACTAACCCATGTCCCTCAGCACTATGTCTACACGACTCTTCAATCCCTCCAGGGATGGGGACTCCACCACTGCCCTGGGCAACCCCTTCCAATGCCTCAGAACCCTTGCAGCAAAGAAATTCTTCCTCACATCCCATCTCAACTGCCCTGGCCACAACTGGAGCCCATTTCCTCTTGTCCTGTCAATACATGACAGGATCTCCTATCGATTTATGATCAATCCTATTGATTTTGTGCCCTCCATGGTGCCAAACTCTAGTCAGGGGGATGAGGGGGTGTCCCAGGGATGTCACCTCGCTGGTACCCAGCCAGCTCCCCACATCCCTGCGTTACCTTTGTGCTTCTGCAACGCCTTCTGCGTGGACTGCAGCACGGACTCGTGGAACTGATGGGCAAACTCCTCGGCGATGAAGGGCTCCCAGGGCTTGCTCTTGCCATTCACGCTGTGGGACAGTGGCACCGGGATGTCCTTGGGCAGGGGACCCCTGACGTAGCTGAGGATGCTCAGTGCCTTCTTCCCAGGGTGCCCATCACTCAACCGAGGTTTCTCCACTGGTGTGGTGGCTGGTTCTTTAGCCCTTGGTGCCTCCTGGGGTCTCAGCTGGTCTAACCTGCTGGGGGGCTCGGTTGTCTTCTGCACCTCCGGCACGGAGACAGCGATGCCCACGGGTTTATCTGGGTCCAGCAGCAGCGGTGGTACCGGCGGCTCTTTGGGCAGAGGAGGAGCCCAAAGTTGGGGCTGCAGTTGGGGCTCCATGTCCCCTGTCCCACCAGGCAGGAGATGTTCCCATCCAGCCAAGAACCAGGGAAGGACCAGGGGACACTTACCGGTGGTGGGACCACTGGGGCTGTCCCGTGGGGAGCTCTTCACCACCACAGCAGCCGGTGTGGTCTTCTGCTTCATAGCCTGGAGCATCTCCACCAGCTTCTCCTTGTCTGCCGTATGGGAAACTGAGGTTTAGTGTAGCCTCTGCTCAGCAGAGCAAGCTGACAACCCCAGGCAGGACCCCCCCCCACCATGGCACCCCTCAAACCAGGGAGTGGAGACCCCCCCC
>NW_010306772.1:0-1307 GCF_000700745.2 Antrostomus carolinensis | reverse complement strand
TGCGCGGGGCATGGCTGTTACCTTTCCTCTTCTCGGCGCTGATGTGGGTGAGGTTGAAGATGGTGAGGAAACGTTTCTTCTCCTCGAAGTTGGGGCTGTTGTTCATCTCGTCGGGGCTGTAGCGGGTGGAGAGCGGGAGGCGCGGGGAGGGCGTGCGGCGCTTGTTCTGCACCGTGGGGGGCGAGGGGCTCCTCTCCCGCAGCATCCGCCGGCGCTTGCCACGCAATTCCTCCTTCTGCTGCTGCGTGGTGAGGCCGAAGAGCTGCAGGAACTCCAGCTTCTGGGGCAGCGAGGGGCAGGGGAAAGCAGAGCAGGGTCACCCCCAGACCAGTCCCCATCCTCATCTCCATCCCCTTTCTTCATCTCCATCCCCATCCCGATACTCATCTCCATCCCCGTCTCCATCCCTGTGTCCATCCCCATCTCCCTTCCCCTCATCCCCATCCTCATCCCCATCTCCCTTCCCATCATCCTCATCACCATCCTCATCCCGATCCCCATCTCCACCCTGATTCCCATCTTCCCCCATCCTCATCCCCATCCCCATTCCCATCCCAATCCGCATCTCCATCCTGATTCCCATTATCCCCATCCCAATGCCCATCTCCATCATCCTCATCCCCATCCTCATCCCCATCCTGTTCTCAATCCCCGTCCCCATCATCCCAATCCTCATCTCCATCCCCATTATTCCCATCTCCATCCCCATCATCCCCATCCCCATTATTCCCATCTCCATCCCTGTTATTCCCATCTCCATCCCCATCATCCCCATCTCCATCCCCATCATCCCCATCATCTCCATCCCCATTATTCCCATCATCTCCATCCCCATTATTCCCATCTCTATCTCCATCACCTCCATCCCTGACCCCTGGTCCCTCTGCAGCTGGCTGGGGACAGTGGCTGCACCCCAGCACTGGCAGCTGGTGCTGAGGAGGGGCCGCTCCCTGGTGGGATGGTGGGGACAGGGGACAGCAAGTGCCAGCTGTACCTCAGAGGACGTGTCCAGCTTCAGCGGGGGCTGCTCAGCCACGCAGCGGAGATGGGCCCGCACCTCCTCCTCATCGCTGTCGTCGCAGGAGTCGTCCAGGTCGTAGTAGTAACCTGCAGAGACTGGTGTGAGACTGGGGAGACCTTGGGGACCCCATGGGGACCCTGGGGACCTGCTTGGGACTGGGATGCCACAGGGTGGGGTGCTGGGAGGGAGCAGTGATGGTCCATACAGCTCCCAGTGGGACAGGAGATGGAACCCAACTGATCCTTGATCCCCCCTCCAGCAGCGGTGGGACCTTGGGGGGCACCAC
>NW_010306771.1:0-12313 GCF_000700745.2 Antrostomus carolinensis | reverse complement strand
AATCCCCAACATTCTGTGATTCTGTAATACCCACCTAGAACCAGCTGGAAATAATTTGACCAGAAGATGCCAATTTTTCCTGTCTCTCTCATTCCTCTTTTGACAAACATTTACTGAACTAAAAGCAAGGTTTCAGGAATTTGTTGCTCCACAAAGGCTATTAAGATTCCTGGAGCACCAAGGCTCTTGGGACTGTCCTTCATCCATGGCAGAGCTGACTGTCTGGTGCTGTCGTGTCTGTTCTCTCTACAGAGTTTTTCAGAATGGGCAAGAACAGCTCAAAATTTTACTTTTCTCTTTCAGATCTGTAGAAAAACTGCTGTGTCAGAAAGTCTGTTAACTTCTCCCAACTACCTGTGTGATCAAACAAGATATTAGCTCTGCCAGCAAATCTTACCTCTCCCCACAGCATCACTTTTACAACATGGCTACTATGTTAAGGACGTCCTCTTTGTAATTAGCTTTTACTGGGGAGATCATGGATGATTCAGCTTTTTCTCAACAGCTGGAGAAGAGGGTTGATTGACAGGAGGCTTAAGGAAACTGGACTAGAAGTGCCCGTGCACTAATGGCCAGAAGAGCTGACTCTACAACCACCAGTTCACGCAGTCCCAGGCCACTGCCTGTGACCCTGGGCTTCTTACGTTATCCCACCTCTGAATCCAGCTTGAGCAAAACTGCATTACTCAGAGAGCTGGTGACATGGAAACAGAGTTTTCTAGCTTCTGTAGTGTTCAGAAGTGAACCATCCTGGTACTGCTACTCGATGCCTGTGGGAGGTTTAGTACTGGTCAGTTTAATAGAGATGGTGTGCAATAGTTTAAAGCTGTGTTTACACTTGTTTCAGATTTGGAAAAGCAAATATGGGGAAAAGAAGAATATGTGACTTGAAACCTTCTTAAATTAAGAAATAAATACGAGATTCTCACAAATAAATGCAAAACAATTGAGAAAAATGGATGTGTGCCTAATCAAACAAAGCCCTGATCAGTTCAGCGGTGTCAGCAATGCATCAGTGACACCAATTCCTATAATTTTGCAAGTCTCTCTTTTTCTAAAGGCCAACTTCTTAAATTCATGACAGATGTGTATCATTTAAATCTCTGATTCTTATACTTCATTTGTACATCAGGGAAATGCTTTAGAGGGAAGTACTGGGACACTGACAGATAAATGAAACCTCTATTTTTTAAATGTCATGATTCTAAAACACGATGCAAGGAAGGGGGTGCCACCACCTGTATGCATTCACTTCAGAGTCTAAAGCTGGGTTTGAAGCTCAGGGCCTCTAGAGTGTGTTCTGTCATCTGCTGCAAACATGGCATGAAAGAGGGAGAAAGTAAGATAACAAGATTTGTGGATTTGTTGAAAAGAAAAAAGAAGAGCTCAGTTCTCAAATACCTGTATCTTTGCTGTGGCTCGGGACACAGCAAGCCACCGACAGAGCAGTATTTCTGACACTGCTTCTGTGGAAGATAGGAGAACCTGCTACAGCGCTGACACTACTTCTATCTTCCCATCATCACACTGTGTTGCCCAGTGCTTCAACAGGTGCTTCACTGCTGGTATCAGGGGCAAGAATTGATTGCATGGGCCAAGCTGCCTGTTCCCAGTGTGAGATAGCTGGGAGGAGCTACTCCAGCTCCCAGTCACTAATTGGCCACTAATCTCACTGGCTAAGATTCCCACACACCATGCAGGCTTCCTTTGGTGACTTTTCATTAGCATCACAGAACGCTTTGTGTACATTTATCTTTTTTTCCAATTGTCAAGGCCAGCAAATATAAATTAAACCAATTTAAGAGTATCTGCACATCAATTATTTGGCAGCCATTAGCCTAATTTGACATAATCCTCTCCCCTGCTGAGTTAGACACATCTATGTTAACCTGGGTATGACTCGTATACTTTCACAGAAAATGCGAGAAATAATGTAGGTACTGCTAAAAAACTGGAATTCACTTCTGCACGTACAGGAGAAATGTCTGCCCTTACTGCACTGATGTGTCATGTCTAGAGGTAGATGATGCGGCTCTGCTGAGCACAGGAGGGCAAAACCAGCACGCTGATCCCAGACTGAACAGGGGCTGTATGCAGTGAATGTTAAGGGAACTTTAAGAGAGGAGCAGGCATGTGGCATGGGGGGGAAGAGCCTGTGAAGAAATAATTGCGTTTGATTCCTCTTCTAGGACTGGAGACCAGGGCTGAGGAACCTGCTGCAGCCCTCAATATTATGCAGGCACCCGCATTCACTTGCAAACAGACTGAATTAAACCCTATGGGGCCTGATCAGCAGCTCACAAAATTAGAAAGATTCTCAGTGGACTCCATCCACCTCAGGATCAAACCTTCTGAACAAGCAGGATAGTGCTTTGAAGCAGAAAATGACACACAGTGCTTAGAGATCCCTAAAGCCAGAGGAGGCTGCAGACTTACTGAAAAAGTGACGGGTCAGTACAGTGGAGGTCAAGCAGTTTCCTGGACACAAAGGCAATGACTACACATATATGTAACAAAAAAATGCCCATTCCTTCACTCTGCCATCAATGGTATGTGCTGGCCCATACAGACAAGCCTTCAGCCGGGTTGCCCCTGGCTATTGCCTCATTGCTGTTGGAATTTTAACTACTGTATTGTCATATGAAGGCATCCAACTCCCAAAGCACCCAGCTCCACGTCACTGCCACCAAACTCTACTAACTGGAACCAACAGCTGCTGCTGGTGCAATTCTCTGCATTAATAGGCAATCTCTGAGCAGAGGCACTTCAAAGCACCCTCCTCAGGCACAAAAGGTTCTCGCCATTATAATGTGATTGGTTGTTTACACCGAGGTAATTGGTGTGTGTATAATTGGCCTCATTTACATTGAAGATTTTCAGATATCCTCGGTCTCCCTTCCCCTTCCCTGCCCTGATGGAAGCTCTGGAACCCAAAGGGAACTGCACAGATCAAGGGGAAATCCCCCCCCCCATCTTGCAAGGCTGGGTTTGGAGGGCCAAAGCATTGAATTTAACCCCCGGCATCTACTGTCTGAGGCTAACAGAATTTGAATTTGAGCACTGGCCAGTTGTGAAATCACTTCCAAAGGAAAGAACAGAGATACGGTGCAAAGGGCAGCTTGAATGACTGACATTCTCCATAGTCCTTTCTATCAAAACCAGGCACACCTTCTACACATGCATCTTTCTAAAGAAAATACGGTAATTTCATGTGACTTATAAAATACCTTCTTGATCAGATAGCTGCACTCATCCATATGTTTCCATTAATTCAGAAGCTTCACTGGGTCTACAGTGATGCTGATGCTATGGATTGTCTTGCACTTGCAGAAATTCACCACCACTCCAGCCACTGGAGGAGGCTGAAAGGTTCAAGAAACAGATGCTGCCAGAGCAGCTGGTGATGCCACAACTCTCTAATGCTGAGAGATGTCATGTGAGCCAGCTGTGTGTGAAACTCCAGGAGAACTGGGCTGTGCAAATGCTGTAATTAATTCCCCATGCTTACACCTGGAAGGCTCTCATTCACCCTGAACAGAAAAGACTGCTTTGCATGCAGTTTCACAGTTGCTTTAACTCAAAGCTAAAACCAGGCTGCTTCCAAAAGAGGCGGGCCTGCTTTACAACTACCATCCCCTTCCTTTTGTTGGCTCCAGCACTCCCACAGTTTGGGAATGAAGTTTTTAGGGGGTCAAACCAGCCTACCTGCCTGAAAAATAACCCTATTAAAAAATAAAACCAAAACAGTTTTCAGGAAGATGAAAGAGCAAGGCTGCTTGCTGTGACATAAGAGGGCAGAAATGCATGGCCCAGGGTAAGAAAGAGAGAAAGCCCCTTTAAGCAGCCACATGCTCTTCTACTGGGCTAAGCCAACCAGTGGTGACTCCAATGCATTTATCTGATAGGAATCTCAACAAAATATGCTTTACCCACTGTAAGAAAGATTGTTGAAGCACGCAGTTATCCCCCCTTGCCTTACAAACAAGATCCCAGGAGAGCCAGGGTGAGAGGACCTTCTGCCATTCTCTCGTGTCCTGCTTTTAACTCAAGCTGCTGCGGGCTCATCGCTGTGACCTTGGGGATACCACGGGAATCCCCACTATGGGATTACTTCCTGCTCCACTGTGTTGTGGTACCAAGCTCAATGTCCACTACCTGCACTTCATACACACGTAATACTGAGAAAGATTTTATCAAGAATTATAAAACTGTGGTGAGGATGGACTCCACTGCTCAAGGTAAGACCTGTCCTTGAAGACAAACATGATACCACATCATCAGTTGTCCTATCTAGATATTGATGTCAGCTTAGAGTTATCAATGCAACATTTAAAATTCACCCTATGCCACACACAGGCTGAACCAATTAACTCTGATAAAATGGGACAGACATTTGGGTTTAAAATTCTACATTTCAAATACAGTTTGTCTATTTTGTGAATGCAATTCCCCCTGAATTGTTTTCCCCCTGTAAACTCTACCTGCACTGTTGCTAGTGATTTAAACAAAAAAGGGCAAGGCTAGACTGAGAAAGGCATCTTGCACTATCTCAGGCACTGCCTGGGAGCCCACAGGAGTGCTGAGGGATTCTGCTAGGCAGCAGGTTTATAGAGCAGTTAGGCATCATGATGTTCCAGGGGCTAAGAATCCACAAGGCACTCAATGCTCCAGCATGAGTTTGTCAAAACATGTAAACCCTGACTGTGCAGTTTAAAAATAAATGTGTCCTAAACTGGAGAACTCACTGGTTTCACTGGGAATGCAAAAGTACTTTCCAGGAGTCAGGCTCGAGCATTCAGCAAACTCCTTGTCTGCATCTGGCACCAGCCTGGGATTTGGGCAAGGGGTCATAAATTCCTGGCTCTGCACAGATTCCCCACATAACCTTTGGCAAGTTTGTTACTCAAAAACCTCACGTATAAAATGCAAAAGTGCTGCCCCTACGTCCCCACGTCTGCCTCGTGCACCTCCTTGGAAAGCTTCACAGGTCAGGAACTGTCCCTGGCCATTGGTGCCTGGGCTGTGAGACCTTGAGCAACTTCAGCGTGATACCAAACAGTGTCTTTGCCTTGGCCTGGGAGACTGCGGGGTGTCAGTCTGGCCTCCCTCTCACACAGGTTTCCTGAACCTTTCAATGTGTCGTCCTGCACCTAGTTCACTCTGGAATGACAAAGCCCAAGTATATGATTTTGCCTCCCTCCCCAAGCACTTGAACTGTGGTACTGATTATGCAGAGGAGCGATTTATATCCCCAGCGATGGCAAAGCGGAGTTTGCCTTCCCCTGAGAAGTCCTAGTACTCAGAGCAAAGTTTATGGTGAAATAAGAAGCAACACACATCTCGCCCCCACCCTTCCCCGCAGGGCTATTGCTCATGTGTGGCAGCTAGAGAAAAAAGCTGTAAAGAAATGTAAATGTAAATCTGCCTGCTTTGCCCCTCACACCCAAGCACCCCATATAAACAAACAGCCATCTCCAGGTACTGTTTTCAAGTCAAGAGACAAGCAAATACTCAGCATCTCTGTCCTGGAGCTACACAAAATTTCTTCAATGCAGAATACTTTCACCTTACTTCTTGAAGCTCAGATTTCCACTTCCTTGGGAAAAAGGAAAAGAAACAAAAATATAAAGGAAAAGCACAGATGTTGTAAATCTGTTTATTCTGAGAGATTGGCTTTCTGTACTGAAACAAAGGAAGCAAAATTCTGCAGTGCAGTTCCTATTTACACACAGTGTCTAGGGCATGACATGGTAAGATGTTTCTGCATCCTGAATGAATTGAGGACACATGGATGTTTTGTCTGATCCTTTTCTTAAACAAGGGACTCAGAGAAACAAAGGTAGGGTTATAAAGCAGCATACACTACTGCTGTGAAACACAGCTAAAGGAGTTGGAATTACCTAGTAACTCCAATCTGCATTAAAAGACAATTAAAAAATCAATACTGGATTGGGCAGTGTAATAATGCACACAGGTAACAGAGATACTGCAAAAGAAAAACGAGGTGTAAAGGAACCTGCAACCTGCACGTCAAAGTGACGCACCGAAAGCTGGATTCCTGGGCCTGACTATCCCACAACACCAGGGTGGAACAAGATGGAGCAGTTATCACTCCTTCCTGGGTGTCAGGGATGTCGTTCCAGCAGCAGAGAAACAGCAGAATCTACTTTCACAGCAGAGTCTGAGTAGAGATACAGCAGGCTTGTAGGTACACGCAGGGCATGTGCGTTGTATAAACACGGTATCACTGAGATGGTGAACCTGATAGGACAGGCTGATGAAGCAGCTGCAGGGGATCTAGAACTGGGGTCTTCCCCAAGTGATGGACTAAATAATCTTGAGCACTGCAAAACCAAATCCAGGCAATAAGAAAGGCCAAAGATTATGTCAACAAGCTCTTATCCTATATTGCCCAAAAAGTCTGATGGAGTAATATTATATACTGCCTTTATGTTTATGAAAGTAACCAGCTGGAGGCTTTCTTCTGAAATACTCCTCTATTTCCAAAGAGAATAAACAAATAGTAGAAAGTGACACCACAACACCTGTCTGTAAAGGTACTAAAAGAAGAGCTGACAAAGCTTGAACAGAAACAGAGAAACGCTGGTCTAGTGACCTTTCGATAGAACAAGGCACTGCAGAGATCTCCTGGCTCCAATACTGGTTCCTTTTGTGCCACCACACAACCCTCTTCATCCTCTACCCTTCAAATAAAGTAACATTTGCCTGCTCCTGAGGGCAGCCACAAGGAAAAATAAGCAACAGCCCAGGGGCTATCAACCCCGCCTCTTATTCGTCAGATTCTGAAAGCAGCTTTTTCAGTTTGCTGTGAGTTCTTAAGTGCTTTGCTATTTGTTTATAGTATTGACCTATTTTGAGGGAAAACCACACTGATTTTAAGTGATCAGGATACTTCCACAGTTTTCTTTCCCAAGTCCTGCTGCTCGGATTGGAAAGTACTTCCGTGGATTCACTGGCTGCATTTACTCTAGTTCCTGAGTGTGGGAAAAGCAAACAAGCAATTGTTTATATGCCATCCTCCACCTTCTGCACGCTGGAACACTTACACCTATTTTAGGACAGACTGCTGGAGCAAAAAGAGGCACATTCCTCATTGGTTTTAGAATGCTTATTATTGCAGTGCAGTATTTTAGACCCGTTTCAGATTCCTTTTTTTTGCTCTGTAAGTCATAGTGGTTCAAGAACTGACTGATGTGAGCTGGGAGCAGCAGCCTCAATAGCAAACAGAGACTTGGCCATTCTCAAGCCCTTCAGTTTGGGTCTCTGTGGAATTTAGAGAAGGCCAGTCCACCTCCCCAGGCACCCTCTGCTGCAGCAAGAACAACAGTGGGCTCCTTCTGTACAACTGGGGGAAGTCTGTGTTATCAAGGGAGAAAAGGAGGGGCGAAAAGGAGGGGCGAAAAGGAGGGGAGAGAGATAGTAATTAAAGAAGAAAAAGGATATATAGGTATTAGGACAATTTTCTTCTTACATTCACCAGGAACTGGGGACAACCTGAACAAACTAACAGCATTTTACCTTAATCCCAAAATAGTTCAAATTAGGATTACTCTAAACGTGCCTATGAATTTGCGGTTTCGTTCTATGATGACACAAAGATCCTGCTGATTAACACAGGAAGCTGGACAAAGCTTCGGGAAGATGCACCCTTAACATTTTTCTCACAGGTCAGGTTATTTAGGTTCTCTAGCTCCACCCCATAATGACATTGCACAATTTTAATGTCAGTTTAATTAATTTATTTCCAGAGTCTCGGATCCCACATCACATTAAATGGTCTTTCAGAGCTGCCTCCTTACTCTTTTTCACACTACTAAATGCAAAATTACCGTCGTTAGGTGACCTAACTGTATTTTCCCAATGTCTCAAAATGCTTGAGTGAATCACTGAAAAACGCTATCAGATAGATCAAAGCATCTGCAGAAAAGCTCTCCTTCTATATTAAATTCTATTGAATTGATTCCAAAACTGTGAGTAATCTTTATTAAATGGATTGGTACTTTAATGTCAGCTAATCAAGTATGAACCTAATACTCCAATCTATTGTCAGACTTTGCCGCCTTCTTAGCTGTCTCGATGTCTCAATCCTGAAAGAGCTGCCATGCTGTGAGCTATTTTCACCTCTAAAAATGACTTCTGTTTCAAGCTGAAACAACATCGCGTGTGCCGCCCTGCCTAAGTTCAGCATTGCAGCCATACAGGATAATCATGTTACAAAACTTTGACATAGAATGAATCATAGAATCATAGAATGGTTTGGATTGGAAGGGACCTTAAAGATCATCCAGTTCCAACCCCCCTGCCATCAGCAGGGACACCTTCCACTAGACCACGTTGCTCAAAGCCTCATCCAGCCTGGCCTTAAACACTTCCAGGGAGGGGACATCCACAACTTCCTTGGGCAACCTGTTCCAGTGTCTGACCACCCTCACAATGAAGAATTTATTCTTAATATCTAATCTAAACCTCCCCTCTTTCAGTTTAAACCCATTTCCCCTTGTTTTGTCATTAACTGCCCTTATGAAAAGTCCTTCCCCAGCTTTCTTGTAGGCCCCTTCAGGTATTGGAAGGCACTATAAGATCTTCAGGCTGCTATAACATCTTTCAGAACCGTGAATTCTACACTTACAATGAGCAAAACAAAAAAAAATAAATCCCCTCCTTTTTTTTCTTAGATGTCTCCATACTGCTTCGATGAATCTAAGAGAAATGCAAATCCGCATTTCAAATAGAAGGTGCCACACACGGCTCCACACCTTACCCTGTGGCCAGGAAATGCTTGATATTCCATGGTCCTCCACACTGCCGAACTGTTGCTCTCATACATGATGTGGAGGCACCCGAGAGCTCCAGGTTACTAAGGGGAACCCAGCAGACCTGTTTGGGGAGCACAAATTGCAGTTTCCAGGCAGCATGACAGAAATCCACAAGTACTTACCATTAATCACAAAATCTTCTATTCTGATAGGACTTTTATAGTTTCATTGCGAAGCTTTACAAGTGCAGGAACATGGTTACTTAGAACTACTTTCCTAAAGTTAACAGTGAAGACTAATTCATTCTTCAAGCATAAGAATGATCTATTTGGGGTATAGAAGGGTTGCACTGAAATCTTTTAAGCTTATTTTGATGTACACGATGGCTTCACTGAAGTCAGCTGAGGATCAAAGTCTGCACAAATTCCAATAAATATAGTTTCATACAGCAGACAACTACAAAGGCAAGGCTATGGGGAGGATTAACAGTAGATGTTGCATATCACAAAATTAGTAGGTAGGTGGTTGCCTTTGAACTTACTGTGAGAGAGCACATTTTATATCAACAGCCATCAATGACACTGAAAGACAGAAATAAAAATATGTGGTAATTGCTGACTACTGAAAATGGTTGTTTTCAAACATCTGCTCTCTCACTGAACTGCTTTACAACACTGTTTTGACATAAATATCTCTCTAACATCTTTTATCGCATAGACTTCTTTTAATAGTTTTCTGAAAGATATTTTGGACACTTAACGCAATTAGTAAGCCTAGTTAAGCCTTATTTGTACACTCTATTTCCTTTACCCAGTGCTGGCAAGTCCAAACAGTGTTGATGCTAGCTGCTATGGAGTAAATAGTGTAAACATGAGATAAAGCTTTAGACAGTTGAATTCTACACTGAATTGTTATAATGCCACAAAAAACGATCAGCTGCTGCGCAAACAAAGAAGTAAGCACAGTATGAAAAACAGCAGTTTACCATTTCAAATTTTTCCTGTACACATCAAAGACAAGTCCTAGAGTTTCAATAATGTAATGCATGATTATTTCATTTTTGCTCTACACAGCCTTTATTCTACAGGAAGTGAGATGGGACTGGCCAGAAATAGCATTAGCTGACTTTTCAATTACTAACAGATCAGTTTATAATAATCTTTTAGGTCACGAAAAAGGAGCACCAGACTGCATTAGGTAGGACTTGTTTGACCTGCTCAGCTAGAGGTGGACTCCGACACTTTCAATTTGATTCCAGTCTGTAGTCTGAAGCAAAAAGCTCAGCCAGAAGACGATGAGCCCTGTGCCTACCTATCTAGTTAAAATAATTTTCAGGGTATATTTTTCCACCTGAGCAAGTCTCAACTAAATAACAGTTGCCATCTCCAACAACCTCAAATCAAGAGTTCATTATTGCATTTTCCACTTGACTTTGACCTTGGAACACAACCTAAAACAGTGATCAGTAATTCAGTCTCCTGACTACCCCATTCTAAAGAATCTCTCCCGAGAGCAGGCTGCTAAAGGCAGTTTTGTATTTGACCCAGTACTAGAACAACAAACTCCATTTCACTTTGAGTTACAGTTTGGGTTTGGTCCAGGACTGCAGATGGCATCAAATACAGTTTTCTTTCTTGCAAAATCACACATCAGCAGCATTTCTACCTTGGGGAAGGTGGCATTTTCAAAATAATTGATCTTCCTCTCCTTCTTCCTACACATTTCATACAGGAAAAAATGGGGGACACACACACACACATGACTGACATCCAAATGTTTCTCATAACTGCAAAATTAAAAAAGAGAAAGAGGATACCCAGATTGGCATTAATCCTCTTGACGGTGCTCAAACAGGTAACCTTTTCAGGTCTCAGTTTCTTTCAGCATAACAAATATTTGGGAAACAAACCTTATCATTTCTGCAGTTATCAGGGGGGCTTCACTAACTTAAACTGTTATGGCATTCTACCACTACTTCTCCAAAACAACTGACAGTATCTCACAGTAATGTGCCTGAGAAGCTCAACTTATTTTTAAGATTGCCTAGCAGTTCTGTATTCAAAACTGCATTATTTGTAATGAAGAAATTACCGAGTTTCTCTTATGGCTTCCTCAAAATGTATTATACAAAATAATTCATGCAAGCATTGTTATGAAAAATGGCCTACAAGTTCAATACCAGTATTTATTATTCAAAATTCAGGCCACATTAGCAACTTCTGATTGGATTTACAGACTATTGTATGTTTCTTTCCTGTTACTGGTGAATGGAGGAAGAGAAAGGCTAACCAATATCTTGTGCTCAATCAAAGCGTCATTAATCTAGCTAAAGTATTTTTCTAGTTCTGTTTAGTTAAAGTGACAGAAATCTTCATGGGGCTATGTTTAAGCTGACTTTAAAATTATTTATACTGAATTGGTTTAATTTCGTTAGTTACTATGAATACAGATAAGGCCTGAGGCCCATTAACAGGTATTTGTGCAACAGATATTTGTGCCTGATTGCGATCCCCTAATAGTAAAGACTTTACAGAGCCAAGTCGAGTAGGTGAAAGAAGATGATCAGGCCCCAGATCGTAATAATATGTTTTTATATATATATTTATATATACATGTATATTTATATATATACACATTTGCTTATACAAATACACATTTCTGTGAATATCCCTTCTACTACATTCTCCTGTCAGGTGAAACCAAAGGTAGAAAATGGAAAATGCCTTCACCTAGGACAGTATAAATTTGATGCTTTTGGCATCATGCAGCTCATTTTCTTGCAAAGATCACAATGTAATGTCCTAGCCTATGTAATTGTGCATTCTTTATATATACACCACTATTTGTACAGCAGAGGTTATCAGCAGTCAAGTTGGATATGTAGTATAGAAAGATGTCTCCAGGAGGACAGGTGGTGGCAGCAAGAATTAGTGGGGTCCTGATCTGTCTGTGGTGGAGGAATGGGGACCGAGAATGGGTGAGAGCAGATGGAAGTCTCTATCCTACCCTTCCAGTCCCTCTTTTCCAACTGACCCAACTTGGGGAGAGGCCCTCTTCCTCCCTTTCCACATCAGAGGCAAAGCTGCTGCCCACACAGCCTCACCCTGTGCCCTGGAAGCTCACTTAGGTCTTCGGGCGAAGTACACGGGAGGGTGTGCGGGACTGAAGGGTGCCGGCTCGGTCCTCTCTATCCCCTTCGCCCGTGTGTAACAGCCTTCCTCAACAAGCACCCCTGGTTCCAGCTTTCCCCTGCTGACAAAACAGACCCTTCAATCCCCCAGCTCAACCGCTGGCTCTCAGATCCACGCAGTGGGTGTCATCTCCTGGCACAACTCCATCATCCCTCTGCCATGAGGTGCCTTCTGCACCAAGACACTCACCAGCGTCACACTCGGCCGGTCCCAACCGCAGGTAAGATCCAAAAACCAACCAAACAAAAAGGGTAAAAAAGCCTCGAAACCCAACAAAAAGCCTGACAAGGAAACTGTCCTGCGACGCCTCCCTGGGCACCATCCGACCAGAGGCACAGCCCAGCC
>NW_010306770.1:358-3722 GCF_000700745.2 Antrostomus carolinensis | reverse complement strand
AAAATATATATATATATATATAATTTAGCTATCATCTGCTAAAAATATTGCTTATTTATTGCTCATCTATTACCTGAAGACCACAACTTTCTGACTTAGTACAACTATCTCAGGATAGACCAGGTGCAATTTCTTCTGATGGCTCCAGAGGGGAATATAGGCTACAATTTGGACCACAAGATGTAGAGCTAAAACTAATGAGATCTAAATTAGAACTAAAGCTTCATAATGTATAGAAATGCAAATCTCCTACCCTACAGCTCAGCTGTCTCTCACCAAGCCAGAACCATAAGCAGCAGCAGCAGAACTGCAGTGGATTTCTGTTGGGGAGGTTAAACCTTGGAAGAAAAGTTTAAGGTGCTAATTACAGTCTTTCCAACTGCATAATTTGAACAGCGCCCCACATTTCCATTCCCCTTCTCATGGCCTCAAAAATTGCTTTTAATTGCTTTTGGAGTTGCAAATGACCTTTAAAGGTCATGAAGTCCAAGCTGAGATCTTCAATCAGATCAGGTTGCTCAGAGCCCTGTCCAACCTGACCTTGAATGTTTCCAGGGATGGAGCTTCTACCACCTCTCTGGGCAACCTGGGCATGTGTCTCAGTACCCTCACTGTAAAAAATTTCTTCCTTGTATCTAGTCTGAATCTTCCCTCTTTTAGTTTAAAACCATCAGCCCTTGTCCTATTGCTACAGGCCCTGCTAAAGTCTGTCCCCGTCTTTCTTGTAGGCCCCCTTTGAGTATTGAAAGGTGCAATAAGGTCTCCCTGGAGCCTTCTCTTCTCCAGGCTGAACAGCCCCAACTCTCTCAGCCTGTCCTCATAGCAGAGCTGCTCCAGCCCTCTGATCATTTCTGTGGCCTGTTGTAGCTGAACATCTTCATTAACACCCACCAGCACGGGCAGGAATGAAAACATCTTTCTGCTCTGATCCAGTTGAGTAGAGGTGGTGTGGGTGCACCTCTACTTCTTCCTCACTTTTCATTTTCATCTTGTAGGAGGTAAATCTCACCTGCAGGAGGAATGATTTCCTTGATGAAGGCAAGACAAATAAATTAATGCATCAGAAGCATGAGACTACTCGATGGAACGTTTCTGGTGAGGTGGTTGTACTGATGCTTGCATCTCATGGTCTCTATCCTCTCATCTCTTGTGAGGGCATGATCCAGCTTCAAGAAACAGCTGCATTTCCATCCTCTGCCAAACCTCTGCTGATAGCCAGGTGTGATTTTTCCCAAAGTGGTAAATCTGAATGAGGAGCAGGCCAGAGTTTTGTGACCCTCTCAGAGAAATTCAGTTTCACAAAAGAACAAGACGGCGTAACTCAGAGTTGTCAGTGTGAAATGAAGGCTATGAAATGGGTATCAACATCAGAATTCTGGGCAAAACATGGAAAAACTTAAGTGTGCAGACCACTGGAATGGATCTACGTTACTTAAGAAATAAAAACTGGGTAGATTTTGAGCCTAGTTGTAAATTTGCGAAGGAATTAGTCTGCAGAGTTATGACCCAATCCATTGACTTGTGAATTTACAGCAGCAAAAATCTAGCTTTATTTCTCTTCTGTCTTTAGACACTGTTCTTGCAAAGATGTCATTTCCCTTTCTGCAGATGAAACAGAGCAATTAACAGTGCCACAAATCTGCATACGCATTTATATGTCTGGAAGACCCACGAGCAGCTCCCTCTGAGAGCAGATGCGGTGCAGCTGCTCCTCTTTGAAGGCAAGCAAAAGAAGAGTAAAAACTCAAGCGTGAATCACATCAGCTCATTCTGTTAATGAGGATGCACCTGAAATACAAATCATGAGTGCTACAGGGAAAGCAACGCGAGCTGGAGCTGCTGCAGCAGGTGCTGGTGGAGGTTTGGGGAATTCACATCCCTCCCAAGGAGCCTTGCACATGATGCAGCTGATTCGCTTTAGACTAAGGTGGCATCTCTCTGTGGTATGGAGAGATCATAGAATCATAGAATGGTTTGGGTTGGAAGGTTGGAATGGTTCAAGATCATCCAGTTCCAACCCCCCTGCCATCAGCAGAGACATCTTCCACTAGATCAGGTTGCTCAAAGCCTCATCCAACCTGGCCTTCAACACTTCCAGGAGGAGCAGCCACAACTTCCTTGGGCAACCTGTTCCAGTGTCTCACCACCCTCACAGTGAAGAACTTCTTCCTCATGTCTAATCTAAACCTACCCTCTTCCAGTCTAAAGCCATCACCCCTTGTTCTTTCACTCCCTGCCCTTGGCCAAAGTCCCTCCCCAGCCTTCCTGGAGCCCCTTCAGGTACTGGGAGGCCGCTATAAGATCTCCCTGGAGCCTTCTCTTCTCCAGGCTGAACAGCCCCAACTCTCTCAGCCTGTCCTCATAGGAGAGGTGGTCTAGCACCTCTTCGTTTCCTTCTGAACTCTCAGCCCCTAAAAATACTGGGGGGATCTGGGGCTTTGGAGCAATTTATTTATTCTACAAGGTGTAGATCTCATCAGAGAATCTATAAACTCACACCTTCTCCCTGAGAGCACCTCGGTGTGAGCAGAGAACAGTGGCTTCAGTACATATAGCACAGTATGGGATGTTAAAGCAACGAACTGTTTGAGGCTCCTCGCAAAAGCTGTCCTTTGGTGTTTGGCCTTTCATCCCCCTATGGCAGATGAATTCAATTCGCTCTACATCTTTGCAGAGGTCTTTTAGATCAAACCTGGAAAACTAGAGCTTTGTTCAGATCCTAAAGACCCTCCAACAGCATACTGACAATCACAGAAACGTGATGACTGGAAAAGACCTTTAAGATCATTGAGTCCAACCATAAACCTAACACTGCCAAGTCCACCACTAAGCCATGTCCCTCAGCACCACATCATTTTGAAAACAAATATAAAGTAGCTTTATTCCTTATATGCCATGAACCCCCTTTAAATCCTTTAGACCAGGTACAGGTTCTTTACAATGTGAACCTGGAAGCAGGAAACCTGTGGTCAAATGTTTTTGTCTCTTCCTAATTTATTGAGGAACTTTTTGGGCTGGTTTGGGTATAAAGAGCCTCACTTCGAGTGCTGGGTTCAGTGTTGGGCCCCTGAGTCCAAGAAGGACATGGAGGTGCTGGAGCGTGTCCAGAGAAGGGCAACGGAGCTGGGGAAGGGTCTGGAGCACAAGTGTGCTGAGTTCCCTTGTGGCTGAGGGAATTGGGGGTGTTGAGCCTGGAGAAAAGGAGGCTGAGGGGAGACCTTGTGGCTCTGTCCAACTCCCTTGGAGGAGGGTGTAGAGAGGTGGGGGAGGGTGCGTTCAACCAAGGACAAAGTGAGAGGACAAGAGGAAATGGCCTCAAGTTGCACCAGGGGAGGTTCAGGTTGGATATTAGGAAAAATTTCTC
>NW_010306770.1:0-270 GCF_000700745.2 Antrostomus carolinensis | reverse complement strand
GGTATATGGTTTCGTGGGCATGGTGGTGATGTATTGACAGTTGGACTGGATGATCTCAGAGGTCTTTTCCAACCTTAATGATTCTGTGATTCTAAGTGTTTTTCTTTTTCTCCATTACTGCAACAAGCAATGAATGTTTGCAAAGCAAGAGATCTTCAAAACTGCAGAAGGGTCCAGTATCATTAAGATGCCAACAGACCCCCAACTGTGCACATCCAGGTAAAGGGAAAATGTAAAATGCTGCACCTCCAGCGAATGAGGACAGGAGAG
>NW_010306769.1:371-678 GCF_000700745.2 Antrostomus carolinensis | reverse complement strand
CAAAACAGCTCAGCTGCCGTGGAGAACAGCCCTGGACTGCACTCACCGACGGGGTCTCTGCGCCGAGGAGAGACACGGAGCCCTTCCAAGGAGCTGAGGCCGGGGAGAAGCCAGGGCCCCACGTCTTCCCTGCCACGCGTATCGCTCCATTTGCTCTTACATGTTAAATTTTAACCTTTCTCCCCAAACTTCCCGCTGAGAAGGGCCAGGAGGGAGATGAAGGCAGCTCTCTGCTCACCCTGCCCTGGCTGCCTACTGCTTCATGCCTGCTTCCGAGTCTCCATTTCTTAAATCCTCAGCTTCATCC
>NW_010306769.1:0-305 GCF_000700745.2 Antrostomus carolinensis | reverse complement strand
CGCAGGCCGGACCCCCGCGGAAAAGAACGAGCCAGCGGCCGAACTCACCAGCCCGGGGAAGGTCCTTCGTCTTCCAGGCGGCTCTTGCAGAGGGCACGGAGTGCAGATCCCAGGCTTGGTGGGATGTGATCATGGCACGGGGGTCCCGAGCGTGGTGACACCTCTGCGGAGAAGCGCAAGGAGAGACACCTCAGCCCACCTCGGTTCCCAGCCCCCGGAGCCCCGGGGACCACGCGGGAGCAAACCACGAGGCCAACAGCGGCCCCGGCTCCCCAGTCCCACGGGATGTTGCATCAATCCCGGTT
>NW_010306768.1:286-947 GCF_000700745.2 Antrostomus carolinensis | reverse complement strand
CACCGGGGGGGGAACGCAGCCCCAACTCACACAGCAGCAGCAGCAGCACCACCGGCCCCATCGCTCGTCCAGTAACGGCCCCACTGTGTCCGTTGGGCCCCGCCCAGGGAAAGCAGAGGCAGAGGAGAGGCCTTGTACAAAACCAGCATCTTTATTGCTCGTTTGTCTCTTACAAAGGGGTCGGGAACAGCCCTTTCGTCAGAGCCCGACGGCACAGGAGCCACACGGACGGGCTCTGGAGAGCAAAGGTTTCAAGGTGACTCGGACACGGACGCGGCCTCCGCTCGCTCCTCAGGGTCAGGGACACACGGACACTTTAAAAAGCGAGTCAGTAGTCATCTTCAAATCCCACACGTGTAAAATCTGAGCCATGTCCCCTTTCCTCAGGATCGCTGCTAAAAACTGCACGTTCACCACCCTGCACCACCACCACCCCCCAACCTGCACACCAGAAATATAAAAACTCTTGAGCTATTAAAAGGCACCATTTTCAGCATAGTTTTAGTTCGCACATACAGCTTCAAATACACTTAAATAAACCCCTCTCTCAGATGACTTCCTTCCCTGGATTCCCTCCTCTCACCCCCACCTCCTGCCCCCCCTGACATCAGCCTCATTCCACTGCGAAGCAAATCATCCCAGACAGACAGACAGACAGACA
>NW_010306768.1:0-217 GCF_000700745.2 Antrostomus carolinensis | reverse complement strand
GAGCAGAATACAACAAAAATTAGGAAGTGATTATCTTGGAACAAACAGAAGACCCTCCCCACAACTACGTCTGGTGATATTCTAGGTGACATTTTACATATTTTAATAGTGTTATAAATCTTAATCTAAGTTTATGGGAAACCACAGGAGTTCAAGTATTTTATTACTGAAAATGCAAACACTATATATATATATATATATATTTATATATGTATAT
>NW_010306767.1:0-42554 GCF_000700745.2 Antrostomus carolinensis | reverse complement strand
TGAGAGCTCTCGGCCCCGCGCGCAGCTCCGTACGCGCGGGTGGGAAGGAATAATTGGCTGTTCTTGCACGAAGCTGGTCATTCTGAACGTTGCTGTTGTAGTGCCCTGAGCGCGGCTGTTGCCGTGCTCACACAGGGGAGGTCCTTGCGCGGAGCTTGTGAAATTATCTGCTTTATTTCATCGCTTTCAGCTCGCCGAAATAACATGTAAAATCTAGGCGGTTTATAGCCTGCTGTCTTGTGATTTCCTTCGGGTTTTCTTGTCCAGAACAAGATAACGAGAAGCTGCTCCTCTAAAAAAATTACCTGTAGTAATGCAAAGATTTTGTTTATTTTTTGATAAGGCCTTATTTGTGGTGCTGGTTTGTCAAGTAAAAACGACGTGACTTTCACGCAAGTTAAATTTTCTGTTAAGCCTACAGTTGAGCAGCTCCAGATATGTATAAAATCTCTTCAGGGTTTGTTTTAAAGAATTACATTTTATATTATATAGAGAGTGGTAACAGTGCTTTTCAGGAGCGTTATTCCTGGTTCTAGTGTTACGGAAACCTCAACCTTACAGTCTTTCAAAGAAAACTCTGGTCATACAGTTTTCTCAGGGTTCTGCTTCAGATGTTTTAAATCTTTTATGCCTTAGAGGATTGTATACCAGATAGTTATGTCGTACCTTCAAGATAATAGTACCTGAAAAATTAAATTTGTTTGTCCTTAACTAGTAGCTTATTAAAGAGCAATAGTATGTGCATAGTATGTTTTATCTTCTTTGTGTAAGCCTACTTGCCATATAGCTCTAGAATGGCAGAGTACAACATAACCATGTTTTCCTGGCTTGTTCCTTTGTATTTCATGCATTAAAGTCCTGAGCTTTCAAGCTGTATGTATGTCAGAAGCTATTCATCTGAATCACTGCAGATATTGAAACTCGGCAATATGTAGTCAAATAATACGTGATTGTTTTGGTAACAGATTGCAGTTTAAATGAGGTGTAAAAATAAACATTTTAAACAGGTTTGAGAAGTGTATTTCAAATTGTTTGCATAATTTATATAAACTATTCTCATTATTGTAATGAATTAATGTTTCATTTCTAGTATCCTATGTGAGGAAGAGTTATTTTGCCTTCTATTAAAGGCTCAAATTATGCAAATCCTTAAGCAAGTGTAAAAGTTTATTTAGCTGGAAAGTTACAGGGGCTTCACTCTGTCTTCATGCCTGTGTAGCATTTGATGCGTAAACATCAAAATACTTACGCCATGAGCTGGCAGTCCCTTTTCCCAGAGGAGACGGGCACACCGCTAATAAAGTGCTGGATGTTCCCTGGTAATGGTTGCCACAGTTAGGCCATAGATTTGTTTTTGTTTCTAGAATATCTCGAGTTATGTACTGCTTCAGCTCAGCAGGCTGCTGCTGGGCCGGGTTTTGCTGTGCTGTACCATCCTGGAGAAGGGAGTTGGTAGGAGCTTGAGCAGTCAGCGGGGTGTAAGCAGCAGGCTGCTGCCGTGCCCGCTCAGAGCTGCGCTGCCTTCTCCCCTGCACTTCTGTCCGATGTGCTGAGGGTTCCTCAGCTCGAGTGTGGTGGTGGTTATGGTCTCTCCCTGGACACCATTTTTTCTGGGCATTCCTTAAAACATTGTGCGTGTGTGTGTTTTACTCCAGACTTATGTAGTGGCCTTCATAAAATGTATGGATTTTGCTTTAAAATAAAGCTAAAAAGATGGCAATTTTGAACTGGGTTGCTTCTCTTACAGTGTAATTGAGGTTCACTTAAGAGTGCAGGGTGTTGATCTTTTCTTGCTGTTGCATTTAAGTCGTGGCCTTACGAGTTTTGGGTTAAAACATGTTCAGTGTAGGTGGAGTCTTTGAGAAAGGAAACACAATTATTAAATTCTGAGGAGTCTTTAGTTGGCATGTGTGAAACTATTTGTTTTCCAAAGCATGGGGATCAGCTGAATTTGGATGAGTTTCCACACACAAAGCAAACAGCACATTCCTGATAATCAGGGCAATTCTTCCAGTTTCAAGCGCTGTAATGGACAGAATGCAGATACTTGGGAGGAGTATCTGACTTGTCTCTGTGCTTTTGCAGCCCAGTTCCTTCATTTCTCTTTTCCTCTCTGCATTTTGACTTGCACCCTCGTCCTTGATCATACCCATGATTTCTGCTTCCCATGCTGTCTTTTGTAAGTGCTGCTGCCTTGGACATGTATATACATACCACAGCATCCCAGGCCAACCTTTGTTTGCCTTTCCTTGCTACTGTATTGTCACACCTCTTGCACATTTTTACAGCTCAACAGCATGCTTTCTGCTCTCTCTGCATTAGTAGGTGGGCAGTTTGTTTTTTCATCTCCTCTGTGCCGCAAGGAAATTGGTGCACCTGGTAAAGAGAGCATGAATTGAGTAGTCTGTTCCTGTGCCACGAAAGATCTCAAAACATTGAAGGAAGGTTTCTGCTTAGCTTACAGATACCTAAGATGGATTGTGATACTAACAGATGGATCCTCCTCTGGAATCTGAGAGTTCAGCTCTGAAATGCCAGTTCCTGTCAATAGAGGTGTGCATAGGCATTGTTCTGAGGATTGAGTGAGGAATCTGAGGGAGGTGTCTGTCCATGGGCACCACGTTTCTGGGGAGGAAGGGAAGGAAGCCTTACCACCCATCCTGGGCACCATGGGCTTTATGGGCTTCTACCTGTACCTTCAGTCTGTAACTTTATCTGCTCTTAGTTGTATTTACTTAAGGGAATATGGTTTTGGTCCTGTCACTCTGTGCTCTGAGCACCAGGAATTGTTGATCAGTTACTCAAAACCTGAATTGGACTAAATTACTGAATGCTTCCAGTGACAGTCTGCTAAAATTTCCTGGGTTACACCGCTTTTGTAATTGTATAGCGGGATTGTACTTTGCTCCACCAAGATAACACTGGATAAATAAATTAAGTTCTTGTTTTTTAAGGAAATTTATAGTTCCAGCGAGTTCTGCAATATTCAAAGTTGACATCAAAGTTATACTTAAAACTCCTTAGTGCTTCCCTCAGTCTGTATTTTATTGTCTGCTAAATGTTTTGCTCTTTATACACTTCTTAAGGGGAAAATTATGTTACCTATTTAATGCTCTTAGACTTAGTTTCTAATGCTAGACTTCTTTGGTATTGGAATTTGGTCTGTATTTGCAAATTAGCTGATGTTGCCCATATCTTATGTATATTAATGCTCAGCTAAAATGGTATTACAGAGAGTTTCTTAGAATGTATTTAGATATACTGATTTCCAATTTTTGCAATTCAGGGTAGAGGTTGGCAATTCACTAGGCTGTCCATTTAGTTCCTGAAATGCAGGCATAGACTAAAACACTGCTGTAAACTGTCATGGCTAATACTGACACATCTGTAATGTAGTTATCAGATTAGTAATTAACTCATAACCACACAAAACAACCCACTCAAAATTCCCTGTTTTGTTGGCAGTCTCAGCAGATTTGAAGGGGCACAGCCAGGATTAATTGTTTTGGTGATGTAAATTAAGACACTTGTGATTCTGATCTGCCTGTGTTATTTTTGAAGTGCCATACATTTGAAAATCATAGCATCCTCAGTGTTCCCACAGCGTCAAACTGCACACATATGCATAACCTCATAATATTAGTTAGAGTAAGGATTTGCAAACATTCTTTATTTGCACTGGTTAATCCAGCTATTTTTTTATTTTTTTTTTATAAAATACAGGCATTGATCTCTGGCAATACTTTTAGCATTCACAATTTGTAGATGTAAATTAAATGCATATTGATGACTTTGGGGGGAAGAAGACTGCTGGAATGTAAAGTAATTATGTGAGGCTAAATGTCATTCTCACTGCTCACACTAAAGTCAGAAGAGTTGTGCTTGGTGATGGCAGTGATAAATGTGGTCTTTGGTCTTCCTGGTTTTTGTAAAGAAATATCAAAGTCTGGCAGTGAATTAGTCTTGAACTGCATGGTAATCAGGGCGTATCTCTGGTGGAACAGAAATGTTAGAATACTGCAAAAAGAGTAAAAAGGAGCCTTGAGTTTGACTGGAAACCTCTGCTTTGGGCAACATGAGTCTCTGCAAGTTAGCTGTGCTGGCACTCGGAGCGTGTACGTCATATTTATGCAGTTGACGGTGCTGTCAGTCTTGATTAAGTTCTTCTCCAGGGCCAGGGTTAGAGCCCATGGTTCATGATCCACAACAGTTCTTTGCTATCTAGAAGATAATTGTGTAATTTGCTATTAAATGGTGTATCTTGCCACTCTACCCGAATCCAGCTACTGTTACCAGTAGAGGTTTTGTTCTGTATTTCAGTCTTGTTTCCATTTTATACAGTGCATCATTAATGTGGTGGAAATTGCTGTTTAATTATATTTTGCTTGCCTTTACAAGAGACTGGCTAAAAATACAGTAGAAGTTAAGATTATAGGAGAAAGCACATAGAAATGTCTGACATTAAGTAGTTTGTTGCGTGCATTCACTGAAAGTCAATCTGACCAATTATAGTGTGGAAGCAGTGTTTCAATGCAACAGGTAAATACTGCAAAAGGTAAGGGCTGGTGATGAAGAAATAAATTAATGTCTCATCTATTGAAGCATTTGATCAAAGCATCCGCAGGTTCTAGTTTTCATTTTTGCTTCAGATTTCCAGTGTAAAACTGGAAAAGATTATCATCCAGGTACATATGGGAACAGATTTTGGAGAGCCTTAGTTCTGCTGTTTTTATTATTGAGCTTACAGCTGTCAAAGTACTTTATGTAATTGGGAATCTATATACTTGGGTCCTCTAAACAAACTTTGTCTGGACTAGTCACTTTTCCAGTCCATGTCAGTGATTTTTTGCACTGAGACCCACGAGGCTGTAACGCATATTAGTTATCAGTTCAAATGTATTTAACCAGGATGTTAATTGTAGGTACTAGTTTTGATTTGTCACAAATGTTTGCTAATTGGACTAGTTTTGGAGAATTACTGGTATCTGCAATCATATCAGTTGTTAAAGGGCCCTAATGCAGCCAGTGTTTAATTCAGAAAAACCTGAATATGTTACTGTGCTGACATACTCGAATTGATTTAGGATCCAGCCTTGTCAAACATGGGAATGCGTGAAATTTCTTGAATTTTCAGTTTTCAGTTTCCTGAAATTCCCTAATGAAAGTTTCAGTATTGTGGAGTTATGTGTCATTTGTCATTTTACTTTTCTGGATTGGTTTTTAGTTGTCGTTTTTGTAAGTTCTATAAAATTGCAATTTTTTTGTACATTATTTAGAAGTGTATTAAAAATTAAAATTATGTTTATTTTCAAATTAAATAAATGGATATTATTTCAAACTTCTCAGTGCTGTCTGTGCAAGGAGGGTGAGCAATCACAAGGTTGCTGAATGTCTGGAGTAACTTTTTTCCTGTCTCTCTTTTCCAGTTCTTTCTTCCTGTACATTCTAGATTGCATTTTATAACTGTAACTTTTCTTCCATGACTGCTGTTACAAACTTTATTCCATTTCCTGTTAATCCTCTAAGCATCATCCTTTTTCTCTGGTGATTTTCTGCTACTGTCACTGCAAGTTTTTTCCTTTGTCCAGCAATACAGTCATTATTTAAATGGCAAATTTCTGCTATTTTCCAGCTGTTATTTGTAACATTCTCTACTACATGGGGTCTCCTTGCGCTGTCCTCTCAGCTGCTGTGGTTCCCAAGTGCCCCAAACCCACTTTCTGCTCCATGGCAGCCTGCCTTTTGCCAGCTCTTGCTTTTCTTTTCAGCTGCCTAAATCCCCCTTGCTGTTTCTTACTTGTTTGATTCTTAGTTTTCAGTCGAGACTCCTATTTCCAGTTGCTATATTGAGTTTACATAAAAACTTGTCTTTTAACGTTGCATCTTTTCTCCAAAACAAGTGACAGCAGCCAAAAGGTTCTATTTGTTTATTAGTGGAGGGAGAAATACAGAGGTGGTCTCTAGATAGGCAACTTAGTGAAGTCTTCATGAAAAAGCCTTTATTTTTAACCAACCACTTTCCTCCCCCCCCTCCACTGCCTGCATCCCTCTGGTTTCTGAGTGTTGAGAATTTAAAGCATACTCAAGTTCACAGGTTTTTTTCTGTTCAGAGAACAGGTTTTTCTGATCAGAGAAATGGGGGAGTGGTGATTTGGGTGGTTTGTTTTGTTTTTGGTTTGGGATTTTTTTTGTTTTGGGGGGGGTTGTTTTGTTTTTTAAATAAAAAATTGCACCAACGAGCCCTGCTGGATGGCATATTTTATGTATCAGTGTTATGATGGGGGTTTACATTGCTGGCGCAGCTTTTGTCACAAAGCACAATAAAGTCAGCAGCACATATCGCTAACCCGCTGCTTTTGCTTTGTAATTGACAGTGTGAGACGTGTTTCAGCATCACTTCTTGTGACTGGCTGGTGCTTCCTTCTATCAGACACATTTCAGTTCAGAGATTTTTCAGTCTAATTTTCTGTCTCTGATTTTTTTTGTGGGAAGTATTTTAACCATCTTGAACAGTAAGATTTTGCCTGCAGGAATACCATAGGAGTGTTTTGGTGAGTAATCATTTCAGGAATGCAATATGCATTGCTGTCCTTGTGAAAGTCTTCCCAAATATCATCATTAACATACCTTTGAAAATTGCAACTTGCATATGATCTGTGAAGATGTGCAAGAGTTCACAAAGTCAAGCCTCAAGTTTTCACTTCAGTGAGTGCTGGGTGACTAAGCCTGTACTTGTGTTTTCTGTAGGACAGCTCTTGAGATCAAGCAGAGTACACGAGCATCAATCTTGTTGAGCAGCCGTGCAGGCCCCACCCCAAGGTTCATGTGTTTTCCTAAAAATGGATGCTTTCAGTTGCTTTGTAAGTGATGAGGTGCAGTATTTGAAGTGGGTAAAGGAAATCTTTCTCTCCGAGGTTCTTGCTGGCAAAATCCCTGGCAGACAGGAGGTTTAAAGAAAAAGCTTAGTGATGGAAACGCACAGAAAGGAAAGTAATGAGGTAGTTTTTTTGAAAGAAACTGGTGAGATTAAAATTGGAAGAAGGATGAAGACAAATTTGCTGGAAGCTGAGGAGAAAACACCATATAAGTCATTGAGCAGAAAAGCAGGAGAAGAGAATGACTAAAGCTGAGGTAAGGGAAGAGACTTGTGTTTGATGAGAAGAGACTGGTTTCAAAAAACCAAGGCAAATGAACAAAAATATAGTTGGAGACTATATTTGCAGGATGGATGGTGTACCAACAGCATGGTGATACTGTTTAAAATGCATGCAATAGCCAATTAGATACCACAGAGCAGTTTTAAGTTGGAAGGGACCTCCAGAGGTTATCTAGGCCAGCCCTGATCAAGGCAGGTCTCATTAGCCCAGGTTGACTAGGGCTGTGTCAAGTTGAGTGTTGAACACCTACAGAGATGGAGAGTCCCTAACCTTTCTTGGCAATCTGTTCCACTCTTAATGAAGGGGGGGGGGGGGGGGAGTAAACACTGTAGCAGCGATATCTCTGTGATAGCCTGACCCATTTCTCTACAACACAGGCCAACTTTGTCTTTAGTTCTGTCCTCATCTTCTTCATCAGAATTTGTAGCCCTGTCTGGTTAGCCTGTCTTCTCCACAGGGGAGGAAGAAGAGAGGCTGAAAGTGAGCAGCACATCCACTTTTGGCTGAGGGTGCTCCTCCCTGCACAGCAGAGTGACAGAACAAAACTGTTGCATCACCAAAGAGTGAGTGAACAGTGGGGTTTTGCTGCTGGGAGGGTCCCAGTGCTACAACCTGCATTACAGGGGATGCGAGTCTAAGATGAGTCTGAACATGAACAGTCTTGAGACAGAGGCAGGAGGGTGATAGACAGTGGTGTGATGGACACACAGAGCAGACCAGCAGTAAGAGAAGACTTGAGGACTAGTTGCAGAAGGAATTGGAGTGGATATGGGAGTATTTCAGATTATTTTGACAATAAGGGTTGGATTATATTTCAGAAGAGGGATGTGCTGGAAATTTGGTATCGTGATAGGATGGGCTGAAGAAGGAAACTGGTAATTCAAGGAGAAGGGATGGAGCTAGGGATAACAAGGTAGCAGAAGGACAGAGGATTGAGAAGAGGATATATTGGAAGGGATAATTTTAAAGGAGTGGGAATTGGGAGAAAACAGCAACAGTCTGTGTTAAGTTACAGCATGTGATCATCCAGATCAGCTGGAATAGACGAAAGTAGTGAATGTTGTTCTGCTGTTTGCAGCAGTTCACTCTGATTTTTTTTCAGTGGGTGGTAACTATTAACCAACCCCACTACAATAACAAACACTGTAAAATAATTTAAACAAATACTTTTGCTCCTGTGATACTTGAATTTATCTTGCGTTAGATTTTTCTTCCAAAATAGCCATTGACTCTTTAAGCAATTGTTTCTGCTATGACTCTTTCAGGACTTTGCAGTTGTCCACGTTGACTAGCTTCCTCTGTGCTTCCCCAAGATTGAGAGAAGAGACGTAAGCTCTGGAGGAAGGGTATTACTCTATTTTAAAGGCAGATAGTGTATTAAAGATGCTGGGGACTTCTTAAAGGGTATTTTGTCTAAGAGAGGAAATACTCTAAAGTAGACCCAAACTGAAAGGTCTTTGAGATGCAGTCCCTGCTGAAATTGTTTTAGAATATAGTTCTAGCCAAAACCAGTGGTTGTGTAGCCTTTCTCCTCCAATGTGAAGTGAAATGGTCTAGCTGATTTGCAACCTACTTCCATGGGGTGATCTGAAAACTGAATGTATGGAAATCATTGACAATACAGAACACTGTTGGCAGTTAAGATGACAGACAACCTCTGTGCTGATCCTGTAGCCACAGCATGTTGTCCCGTTTTTGGTAAGCAAAGCAAAGTGCTTTCTAAGTGATCAATGAGTAACAGGAAAAGAAGTTACTAATCCGAAGTCACCAACGTGGAGATGGCAGAGGAACGAGTTGAACTCGGGATCTCTTATGCCCTTGTACAATTCCTTGTCCCATAGATTATAGTATCCAAAAACCTTAGCTATTTAATTTTCTTCAGAAACATCTAGTATCAGTGCGATGTAGTCTGGATGGCTTCTCTACACTGGCTCTTTTTCTGTTGTATTACATCTCTTCTGGAGACCTCATTTTCTGTAAAAGCTTCTTGAAAAGGATGTTGGGAACAAGAATTTCTCATCTTCCCTTGGATGTTAAAAAAATCTCTCGCACCTCTTTTGAATTATATTTTGTTTTCTATCTTAACTGTATCTTTCTCTTGATGCTCAGAGTTGTTCAAGGTTCAAATTCTCTATTGCAAGCCTACATTTTAATCTCCTTAATGTTCCAGATACTATGTAGGATTTTATTCTTGTAAGGGATATTTCTCACTGAATTGTGAACTGATAATTAGTAGTGTTTTTTCTTATTTTCTGATTTTCCACGTAGTGCATGAAAAAACTCAATTCTCTTACAGGAGGCTTAAAACCTTCCTAAAGCTACACCTTCCACTTTATTTATTGAACAGTTTTTAACAGTTAAGCAAACTATCCATAATATTGTCATATGTGCCAAGGTGATTTAGACTTGAGGTCCAGTCTGAGGAGGAGATGGGTACCTGGTGTAACATCACATTAACAGTTAGCAGGCTTGGGCCGCAGCGACACATCTGCTTTGTGCACGGCACTGCAGAGCTGCAGCAGCTGGGTCTGGGGCAGCTTTTTCTCTGCTGGGACTAAGAAACTTATGTAGCTGCCTGCCTCTCTAGGAAATAGTCTGGTCCAAAGTCACTGGGAAAATGTTACTCGGGTATAATTTTCAACTACTAAATTAGTGCACCAAACCTTTTAAATACTGCAGGCATGCTGGAGTACCTAAATGGTCTAATTTTGCTTTTGTTACTCTTTAGTTTTGATGCAAGCACGAGTTTCTTGGTGGTCTTTGAGACTGTCGATGAGGTGTTTATTCAAGGGCAGATTTCTGGATTGTAGAGGTAAAAATAGTTTAGTTATTTAGAAAGGTAATCATAAGTGAATTAAAAACCCCTAGATTATTCTTCTCAGCCTTGAAGTACAAAACAGCAGGTTGTAGAACCATACTAAGATTAAAGCTTTCATTGTTTTTCTGTAACCTTATTGTGAGATTATCTAACTGCTTCTTATTGTAAGAAAAACTCTTACCTATCAAGAGATTGGAGTGGGGGGAAATTTGCTTTAGTGCTGTGTAGCCTACATTGCAATTCCATGTGACTTTAAAATTTATTTTCTTTTTTCCCTTTCATCCAAGTCTAAGTGTATGTTACACTGCAGAACTCGGTGACCCTTTTTTGTGTGTGGTGTTTTTGTTGGTTTTGGCTTGGTTTTTTCCTGTGATGAAAGCCAACATCTGAGTTAGTAGAACACAATGTTATATATTTCCTTTATAGCTTCTTAGTCTAGTAATACTGAAAATTAGTAATACTGCCTTTGAAATTCAGTACACTGCTCAATCTCTCATTGAAACGTGTCTGGGTAAAAAATAACTATCCAAAGGGATGGCTGTATCTGGTTCTATGAGATCCGTGCAGAGTTGTGACTGTTGCTCATCAATCACTATCCTGTTGTCTTATTAATACATTTTATCATTAAATACTTTATTATTTTCAAGGGTTTGATTTTTGTTTGTTTGTTTGTTTTTGTTTTTTAAATAGAAGTTTAGGGAAATAGTTGGACCATTCAGTCAGACTTACTAATGAAGTGTGTATTTCCCAGTGTGCGATAGATAGCATGTGCCTCTTACTGGCACTAGAGAGATGTTTAATTTCTATGGTTAAAGCCCTGCTGTTGTCATGGGTGACCATGGGTGAATTGACAGCTTTATTTTAATTCTGGGGTCAGAAGGATTAGTTATACCATCATTACCACCATTATTCTTTATACATCAGTTGAATAATTCATTTTTAACTGAAATCTTAATGTGGTTGATGCACTTCAATTAAGTAACTGCTACCTGAAGCTTAGTTAATTGAGGTAATAATATTTATCAATTTCAAATAAACTTTTTTCCTCTGAAGTATTTTCCAGGTAAGTCAGTCTGTCATTGAATCTTCTTTACACAAAAGGTAACATAAAATATTTGCATCAGCTGCATAAAAATCTAATTAAACTTGGATTGTCTTTAACTAGTTTGGGTTCTGTATTTAAATTTTGTACGTGTGTTTTGTGAATACTTTCTTTCCAGGTAGACAATGTTATTAGCTCAGATAAATCGAGACTCTCAGGGAATGACTGAATTTTCTGGAGGAGGAATGGAGGCCCAGCATGTGACTCTTTGTCTAACAGAAGCTGTAGCTGTGCAAGGTGAACCTTCAGGTTAAAATATCTCTACATTATTGTATCTTTTCTGTTTGGAATTCAGAGGAAACTCTAAGACTCACATAATATATTCTAAATTAAAAATCTAACACAAATTACTCGTAGTTAACTGAGATTGATTTAAGTTCACTAATTTAATTCTGAAAGGAAATGATCTCTTAATTAAGTAATAGAAGTGTAAATGTGCCAAAATAGGAAATGTAAAAACACTGATTTTAGTCTCACTATAGTTTTACTGTTTCATACTTTGTAACTTCAGTTAATATCTAAGTATGTATTAAACAAGTTGAGTTTTTAAACAGACTGGTGATCTAGGATTGTTTTAAACTTGATTATGATTTTAAGTTATTAAAAACTTTTTCCTAAATCTGTGTTTTACTCTTAAGTACATTTGTGTGTATTAATGACAGGTAGTAGTGTACAAAACAAAATTATCAATACAAGTATATATGTTGTTATTTCACTGTTGACACTCACATAGTTAATATTTCTCCTAAAACCTCAGCTTTGTAGATATTTATTCTTTGACAGTGTAACTTTTTTAGTTAATAAAATAATAATAATATTTCCTATTATTATTTCTGAAATCATTGTGTTTTAAGGGGATGTAATCATTTATGAAGGTGGTTGAGTTGTGATTTTTAGGGTTTGATGCTGGTAATAGTGAATATGAACTTTTTTTTCCTTGCTAGATGGTGACAACTTAGAAAACATGGAAGGTGTAAGTTTGCAAGCAGTTACCCTTGCTGATGGCTCCACTGCTTACATACAGCACAATTCTAAAGGTAGGTAAATTACTAGAAGTTGATTGGTATTGAAATTGTATTCCCCTTTTTCACCCTCTCTTTGGATTGTAAACCCCCTGGATTGTAAAGTCAGGCAAAATCTGTACAATGTTTGTAAAGTTCCAATTCCAGCTGGAAATTACAGATATTACAGTAATGCTATAAATATTTATTTCTGCTACTAATAAGATGCAGGTATCAACTACAGAACGTAAGTCAAACAAAAGTGAGATGAGCTTTACAATTCAAACCCAAATATCAACATTCTGCCTACTGGGTAGGACATGAGGCCTTTTCCATTTTTTTAGCCCCAAATTTTAAAACCTCTGTATAGTCGTACCGTGCTTACTCTTTACCAAATATTGTTTCTCTGTGATCTTTTATTGATATTTTAATCTAGAAGGTATCAGCTGTGTGTTTAAACTGTGATGTGTCATACAGAATATTTTTAAAGAATTCTAATTGTGTATTTCAGATGGTAAATTAATGGATGGCCAAGTGATTCAATTAGAAGATGGTTCTGCTGCTTATGTTCAACACGTACCCATGCCTAAAAGCAGTAAGTGCAATAATACAAGAGATATATTCTAAAACATATTACTGATAAATATTAATATTAAGTAATTAACGGTCATTATAATAGCTTGATTTCTTATTTTAATGGAAAGAGGCGTGAGGAGATCCTAGGTGTTTTGTAATCCTAGGTATTTAGTGTTTAATCTTTCTAACTCATGGATTTTTCAAACTATTGCTGAAGCATTGTAATTCTTTCTTCCAAACAGGGGACAGCTTGCGTCTGGAAGATGGACAAGCAGTTCAGCTGGAAGATGGAACTACGGCATTTATTCATCACACCTCGAAAGGTAATTTTTTTTGAAATGTGGTTTATTACATTAGAGTTCAACAGAACTTCAGCTGTGTGAAATATGGTACTCTTTTTAGATTATGACATCTTTTAGTGTGATTGTCAATGTAGATTACTTGTGACTTTTTTTGTGACATCTGGAAAATGTTGAAATGAGACTGGTTCAGTTCCTTATTTGGGCCTCATATAACTGTTATAAACAGAATGAAAACCAGCATATTTCACTTTTTTTAGCCCAATATCACAGTAAAGTAAGTATATGTCATGTTAGTAGAGAGTGTAAGCCCTTAAACAGATTTCAGCTATAATTGTATGTGAAAATGTAAAGAGAAAGTAGGTAAGAATCAATCAGTCAATCTCTCTTGAGCTAAAGAATGTAGAAGTTGACTTAAATTTTAAAGATCATGCTATTGATGATTTTGCCATTAGGTAGTAGGGCAGAAAATGTGATAGCTGACAGTCAAGAATGCAAATGTATTTATTTTAAATGATAACTTAGATTTCTGCGGAAGATTATTACCCTGGTCTTGGAAATAGTATTACTTCTCTACAAAAAGTGAATAAGTAGATATTTTAAGTCTGTTTAAACTAATGTGACAAGAATTGCATTCTACAATCAACAATACTAAGAGGAGAGGATATAATAAAGAGTTTATTCCTTAAAAGTTATCCTATATGTTATGTGTTTCTTTTGAATATTTCCATGACTCTGTTCTTAAAATGATCAGTATTATGAATTCTAAAATCTGAAGCATTGACATTATTTTTGTTTTATTATGAATGGAAACTGTATTTGTGTTCCTGGTTTCCTTTGTAAATAAAGCTAGACCAATATAAAATTAGTTTTGCACTTTTATAAGTGTACAGAAATAAAACTGTGGGAGAGTGTTGTCTTGCAAAAAAATTCCATCAGTGCTATTCATAGTGATATTTTAAGTGTTTATATTTCTCATATACTAGTGGTTCTATTTCTCATATATTTCATACATATACATGACTTCAGGACACATTTCCTAAACAGCAGTAGTTTATTGTGCAACATGCAGACGTTGCTATTCATTTTTTTCATATCACTTTGTAATATTATTTCTCAGACAGTTACGACCAGAGTGCATTACAAGCAGTCCAGCTGGAGGATGGAACTACTGCCTACATTCACCACACAGTGCAGATGCCACAGTCAGATACCATTTTAGCCATTCAAGCTGATGGCACAGTGGCAGGTCTTCATACAGGAGATGCTGCCATTGACCCAGATACCATCAGTGCTTTGGAGCAATATGCAGCCAAGGTATACTGAAAGACATTTTCTCCATCTGTAATGTTTTAATGTAGCATTGCAAGGTATTTGGCAGCAAAAGCCAATTGTGATCTAAGAACTACATTAATAATTAAGAGAGTCTTCAGACTCTTAGAAGAGAGAACACCAAATTGTAATGACAGTGCTTCACTATCGTGAGCAGCTCCAATTTGTAGTGTTGCATAAAAAGAACAAAAGATTCAACACTGAAATGATGTGGAGTCAAACTGATTTGGAAAGTGATTTAGGCAACTAAATAATAATTTTCTCTAAAATACAGCATTGGAAAGGAGCCTCTTGAGAGGGCACTGTTTGGAAAGAAGGACAAAGTTAAATTATTTTATCCAGGCACTATTGCTGGATATTTTTTTTTCTTGCATTGAGAAGAGTAGGGCCTGGTGTACTGGGCAAGGACAACACATGATATGAAGTGTAAACTCGATAATTAGACAGTTACTAAATTTGGAAAAAACTTATTTGATCCATAATTTCAATAGTAAAATGTAGTATAGTGCTCAAAATTTATATTATCCACTTTCCTGGACTTCTGTAAAGCATGATGTAAGTATAATAATGGGCGGTGTAACTTCCATGACTTTATAGTTTAGCAATGTCCCAGTTGCTGGATGATCACCATTGGTGCTTGTATTACTCTGGCAAAAGAGTAGAATAAATTTTATAATCTGTTCTCTAGTGTCACTGAGAACTGTCAGGTTTTGGGAGAAGGCTGGTTAGGATAATTAAATGGCTTGTACTCTATTCTTTCCATTATTCTTCTATCTGTTATAATTGAAAGATCCTGTGAGAGCCAATCAGATTGTGTTGTGTTTGGCTGTGCCTTAACCTTTCATAAAATAAAAGGTAATTCGAGGTTAACTGAGCTGTAGTGACAAGCTTTTACACATTCCTTAGCTACTATTTAATTTAGCTTTAAATCAATCATAACTTTGTCCTTCTTAACAAGGATCTATATTAATAATTTGTTATAAGTTTATGTTTTGAGAAGGTGAAGAAAAACCAGAAGAAATGCAAATAAATTTGCCTTTTTGTCCTATTTATCTCAACATGTTTTTTTTAATTCTGTAATGTGAATTTGTTTTCTGTACTGTACTGGTGTTTGTCCAGGAAATGCTGTATTTATTTTCTTTAAGCTTTCATCTCAGAAGCTTAATCTGAAAGGTACTGCTAGAACATCTCAGGGAAAGTCAGTAGACGTGAGTTTCCAAGTGTTGCACGTACAAAAGCAAACAATAGCTCACTTGTCACAACTCCTGTCTTTCTCTTGAAAGGAGGAATGTGATTTTGTGATTCTGCTCAATGTCTGTGTATTCTTCATAGTGAGGCAATGTATACTTTTCATAACAGCTGCTATAGGAACATTGAAAAAAGGTACAGGAAGGGGCAACAGTGATAACCAAACATAAGAAATGCATGAGATAATATATGATAGAATTTTATAAAATTTTAAGTGTCACAGAATAGTGACTTATCTTTACCAGTGTAAGAACTGGGAAACATCAGCTGAAACTCTCAGGTAACAGGTTCAAGAAAAACAAGGGAAGAATACTTTTTCAAACAGCACAGAGTTAAGCCATGGCAGTGCTTGTAGGCTGTTGTGGATGCTATGTGTCTCTGAATTCACTGAGTAATTAGATAAATTCATAGAAGAAAAATGTATCCAGGGCTATTAGGTAGAAACATGTGACTTGTATTTCAGGAAGTTCCCAAGCCACAAATTCCTTGGAGGTTGAGAGAGTATTTCTGGGAATGTATCACTATATGCTTGGCCTGTTCCTTTAGTCTTCTCTAGCATCTGCTACTGGCTGCTGTTGGAAAGCAAATGGTGCACTGGATTGACCTTTAGTTTGACTCAGTATAGGTGTTCTTATGTTCTTAACTGAAGGCAGACTAAATCTTTCTTTAGAATTGAAGACAGTCTTTTAGGGGGAATTCAAAGATCTTTCTTGGAATTCTTTCAGAATTCTCCCAATAACTGCAAAAAAAGAAGTTGGAAATTGGGTGTCGTATGTCCTGTATTTTGATTCCAAAGGAGTTGTGCTGTTTGAAACAAATAAATTCTGCTTAACAGGGAGTGAGAGATACATTGCTATTATAAAAGAAGTAAACATTTGTTGGTTTTTTTTTCTGTCAGAAGTCAGTATTGTTAGATATATTAATGTATTTTAATACTTTTGTCAGTCTATTAATTTAACATACATATGTAGTACCAAAGTTTCAAGAGGGAGCTAGAGAGCTATGAAATAATAAGCCCTCAGGAACTGTCTGTAACCCTCTGTTTTTCAGATTACTAAGAATAACCTGTAAATGTCTTTCCCATTTCAACTTTGTTTTTCAGGTGTCTATTGATGGAAATGACAGTGTTAGTGGCACTGGAATGATAGGTGAAAATGAACAAGATAAAAAAATGCAGGTATGTAGCCCAATACAAAAATAATGAAATATATCTTTTTTTTCTGTCTTTTCTGTCCAGCAACGTGCATGATAGGTAGTCCTGTGTAGCCATGAATTAGGGCCTGCTGCTACCCTTCAGGAATTTTACATCTCAAACCTATACAGAAAGGTCATATTTCTCACTTTGTACAAGACCCTTTCACAGGATTTTAAGATCTTCTAATACTTACTGTTTTCTGGGGTTTTTCTGTTAAAATTTAATATAAAATTAAGATGGATTTCTAAGATTTTTCAAGCTGGCTGAGTATTTCATCAGTAAGGGTGTAAGTATTTCAGAAGTTCTTTTCCAGAGACTTGACTAATGAATTATTTTCTTCTCAAGAGAAACAACTCCAAGCGTATGTCTGGAACCGTTCCCTTTTTTGGTGACTTATTTTGATTCCACTTGCCCTGTTAGAGACCCTGATTTTTACTGCAAGTTTTGTAAGTAATCAGTAGATAAGGGTATTGCTCCTAGTGAACACTTAAAGAAGCAGAAAAATACTTCCTTTTTTTTTTTCTGTATTCATGTTGTTAGCATGTAGAAATATAAAACCCTTTTCAATGTGGAAATATTAACTTAAAAGTTCAAAGCAGTGGAAAATACAGGTGCAACTTATTAAGTCTCAAGCTTTTTTTACCTGGGATCCATAAAATTATGTAAGAAGAGTGGTATTTGTCATCGTAACGTATTTTATTAAAGGAAAAGACAAAGCAAAACATATTCTGAGCTTCAAAGGATTATGACCAACAGCAAAAATAATAAAAAACCCCTATACTGTCACATGTTCGAACAACAGAATGAAAAATGGAAAGTCATTGCATTGAGAAGGATTTGGTCAGAGGAGCCTTGTTTGTCCTTTTTGTTAATTTAAGAGATAATGAACTAGACAAGAAGGAAAAATATCTTCCAAGGTAAAGTACAGTATCTGTGAAGGGAAGAATAATAGGCTCACCTCTGACAGTTACCTCAAAATTCTCTATTTTAAATTTTTTTTAAAAGCTATGTCCCACAATTTAGAGGTTTTGCACACTTGTAGGTTGGACTAGGGGTACAACTCCAACAAAATGCAAAATTCAAGGAAGAGTAAGATAAGATCCTGGTTGTTTTTATGTGGAAGAGCCTATTAAGCAAAATGACCTGTAACCAGTATCCAGTTACATGTTGATTTGAGCCTCAGCCCCAAAACAAAGTGAGTCTGGAGGGTTTTTTTGATCTTAGATGTGTATGGCAACATATGTGCCATATGGAAGTATGCCTATCTTATGGAGCAAACAAAAATAGATCTGATATTTCAAAAGGTATTGAAGCTTAGTCTCAAATTCTGACCCCTATAAGGTGACTTTGGTTGGCCAACTGAACGGTCCCAAAGCTATCAATTATCTATGAAAATTTTAATCGTTTATATCTTAATTTAAGTAGATATCTACTTGTAACTCATTCTGAAATAATATATTACTTGAGATAAAATAGTCTCATATTTAGATATAGTATTAAATAAGAGTATACTTACAAACTTTTTAAGTCCACAGGTAACACAAGAACAGAACAGATGTCATGCTCCTGAGTAGTCATTCAAACTTGCTTGTGGTTAAGTTTTTCACCAAAGAAAAAAGCATAAAACCTCTTTGTGATTTCTACACGTGAAAACAAAAGACTATATGTGCCCAAATGGATATCATGCGTTATTTCCTTTCGAACCTGTAATACCCATCTGTTCAAATGAAAAGCAGAATCATATGACTGAAATTTGTATGTATACGTTATAAAAATCTTATCTGAGATCTTTACCTTTGTGTGTTACCTGTCTGAACTCAGGATGCACATCTGTGATTTCTTCTAAAATTAGGATTTTTTAAAATTTTGTCCATTTGAAAGTGCACAATTCCTCTCAACAAGTTTCACGTTATTATAATGGTGCTTTATTTGCCATGTCCTTCTGATTTAGTGCCTCCTAACATCTGAATTCTTTAGTTTCTTTAGAGTGTATTATCTTCTATTAACAATAATTTTAATACTACATCAGTCCTTGTTGAATGATAATACTAACTGAATTCTTAATAATCCTCAAGTTGTACCAACTAATGTATTGTGAAGAAACATACTTCTGCAAACAGCTGTTTGGACAAACTAATGCTCGTGATGTTCAACTGATTTTTTTCCAAGTATTCTGTTTATTTTATTGCCACCCCTTTATATCAATCTTGGTACTGGTAAAATTTAACTGAATGAGGAATTAGTCTATGCATATTTTCAGGGCTACAGTCTTGTTGGGATAAGGGAGATGTGGTGGGATAGTTCAGATGACTGGAGTGCTGTAATGGATGGATAGAGTCTCTTTAATAAGGCCAAGTGGGGAAGGAGAGGGAGCTGCCTTTCATGTGAGAGAACAGCAGGACTGCACAGGGCTCAGCTTTGGGATGGGTGATGAGCCAGTCAAGAGCCGACACGTCAGAATTAGCTGGCAGACCAGCGTGGGTGGTGTTGTGGTGATGGTCTGCTACAGGCTGCCTGGTCAGGAAGAAGATGAGGCCTACTTCAGACAAATGGAAGAAGCCTCATGTTCACAGATCCTCATCTGTATATCTGCTGGAAGAGCATCCCAACAGGGCACACGAAATGCAGGAGGTTTCTGGAGTTCAGGGATGGCAACTGGCAACCTAAAGCAGGTTACTGAGCATCTGGTCAGGTGAGATACTTTGCTGGACCTCATGCTTACCAAGAAGAATTAGTTGGGAATGTGAAGGCTGGGGGCAGCCTTCAGGAGTCTCCATTCTTAGAGATACTCAGAACCCATCTGGATACTGCTGTGAGCAACCTGCTGAAGCTGACCCTGCTTTGAGCAGAGGATGTTGGACTAGATCATCTCCAGAGGTGCCTGCCCACCTCATCCATTCTGTGAAATGTTCTTTTGACAATTCAGAATAGAATTTGGCCCATAAGAAAAAGGGAGTAGTTTAAAAGGACAGACCTTTTAAAATAGTCTTGACTGCTTTGCATACGGCTGTATCAAAACGTTTACATTTGGGCTTCTGCCTCTTTCTTCAGTCTGTGTGAATGTTTATTGCATATTAGCACATGAAGAAGCCTTTAAAAAGGTTTTAAGTTGTATTACAAAGCTATTCTGTATATTTTCCTGTTGTGTCATGCCAGAAAGGAGACTAGAACCTACCTCAAATTGCTTCAGTTAGTTTGATCAAAACTCATGCATCACTGACAAAGTACAAAATGCTTTCCTTCATTTTCAAAACCTACTAAATATAAGTGCATTTAATTATTATTTGGCCTTTGCATGGATTTATCTCTGAAGGTGGTCTGATTTATGGCTAATCTCCTTTAGGAACTGATCCAGTGTCTTGGGTATAATCTAAGCCTCTTCTGTCTACTACTCAGGTCGTCTTACCACTAGGCTTATATTTAAAATTATTTTTCTTTGTTGTTATTTGGCTAATTAATGCATGCTTTTAAATTTGCTAGCTACAAGTGAACGTGTTTTACAGTTGCTCTCTTTCCTTTTATCAGAATGTATACTTTTTAGTTTTTTGGTTTTTGGTTTTATTGAGGACTAAGAAATACGTGGCATGGCAAAGAGAGACAAGAGAAACCTGTCAGAATCAGCTCTGACTTGACAGCAAAATCAAGTATGTGACTTTTTTGATCCACTGTGGGGTTTTTTTAACAATGTTTTTCTTTAACTTAAGATTGTATTGCAAGGACATGGAACAAGAGTGACTGCAAAATCTCAGCAGAGTGGAGAGAAAGCCTTTCGCTGTGATTATGACGGCTGTGGAAAACTGTACACAACAGCTCACCATCTTAAGGTGATGAGATGTAAAATTAGCATTGTACCTTTGCAGGCATGATTTTTTTTTTTTTTATAGAATAGGTGCTTAAAAGTAACAGAAATTAACAGAGAGCCAGTTGCAATGGTGCTGTTTTGTCAAATGTTTATTGGAATGATTTTACAACAATTGGTTGTCCCAATATGTTACCATATTTCACTTTTTAATCACTCAAGAAGACACTTGAACGTGAATCTTGGGAAGAGAAATCAAATATGTTGTTTTTGAGAATGAACTGTTTCTGTGTTGAAGTAATCAGATACAACATTTCGTGAAGTCATAAGTATTGGATGTCTTGACAGGTGCATGAAAGGTCACACACAGGAGACAGACCATATCAGTGTGAACATCCCGGATGTGGCAAAGCCTTTGCAACAGGTAATCTATTGTAGACTAGCTCCTCCTGCTTTTTAGTGTTTATCTCTGTATAAAGGAAGTTTTTAATATTGCCTTTTTTAAACTGCAAAGTAAAGAACTTGGGAGAACTGCAAAAAAGAAGGTCATTGTTTCAGTTAGCGTAGTGTGTAGGAAGGATTTAACTCTTAGTTACTGAAGGAGGAATGAGGTGAAACACTTGACACTTCCCATTACTCTTCACCTGTCATGCTACAGTCAGATTTTATGTTGAAAAAGTAAGCCTTTCTTAACATGAAACTAATGGTATAAGTTAAATGAGGTGATAAGAAGTTGAACCTGTTGACTAGAGGTAAATGATTTTCTGTTCCAAATTTGAAAGGAATTTTGATGGGTGTTTGTTATTGAATTTGTATCAGAGTGACATTTCTCATTAAGTGAACTCTACATTTCATACAGACTATTCTGTTCATAAATTATGCTATCCCTGAGATTTGATTGTGCAAAATGCAATTTTGAAGAATGAAACATGGAAGAAAGAGCAAAATAAATGCTGATGAAAAAGGTTGAAAGGGAGACAACCACACTTAAAGGGTTGCACCCAAGTTTAATTGCACAGTGTTTGTAAAGAGATTTCAAAATTGCATAATGAAATATTCTCTTCCATTGCAACAGACTGATGTATGGCTATAAACAGCTGTTTGTCTAATAGTACTATATTTTTGGTCATAGCCATTGTACCACTGTAGTTCAGCAATCCTTGCCTTTGATAAAGTTCATTTTAAGTAGTGAATGGTCTCTGTTTAAATATTAAGAACTCTCCTGGGTTGGATCAGGAAACTGAGTTTTATTTTAGATGTAAGAATGAATGCTCAGCTTGGTAGACACGCTTTGTTTTTTAAAAAAAACATTGAGAATAGGCATTTCAGCTGTTTTAGGGAGAGCACACTGTGAAACCTAAAGCAGGTGCCATCTTCTTACAGTTACTTTATTTTGTAGAAATATATACATCACTTCTGGACACAAGTAAAATTCAAGTTCATTTTCTAAAATGGCTGTTTCAGGGTTCTGTAGTCATGATCTTTTCAGAGAAGTGCAGAAAGGAAAATCTTGGTAAAATGCTCTTTGCAAAATAATTTACAGAGGGCCTGATCCAAAACTCACTTTAGACTGATAGAGTTTTTGATGACAATGAGTTCCTAAAAGTAATCTTAAAGTGAATGAGTGTCCATGACTGCTATCAGTTGGCACCTACATATGTGATTATGATAATAATATGGTTTAAAATAATTAGAGCTTAGAGCCTGGATAGCAGTAGAGCTCTTACTACTGGCTTTATTAATGGTACTGATTTTTGTATGAGCAAATAATTAAATGTCATTTTGATGACAGTAGTGGTAAGAGATGAAAAGCAGATAGAATATAGAGCGTACAGCTTCCTCAGAAGACAGAATAAATATTTTTCCACATTATAATCATTATCAGTTCATCCTTTTGAAGAGAAGGAGAAGTATTATGGAAGTGTACTTTCTTCATAAATGAAGGATGAAAGAATTTCTGAACTGCATCTAGAGTTCTGCTGCTCTGTATGAAGAGCTTGTGAAGAGTGAAAGAGCAAATTTTTCTCATCAGGAAGCTTCCTGATTGGAATGGCAAGCACAGCTTTTGCTGGTGATGGTTTATTTATCCTAATTTTGTCTTTATACTATTATAACATCATTTCTTCATCCATCTTCAGGGTATGGGTTAAAAAGTCATGTCCGAACACACACTGGTGAAAAGCCTTATCGGTGCACAGAAGAAAATTGCACCAAATCATTCAAGACTTCAGGAGACCTGCAGAAACATATCCGAACACACACAGGTACTATTACCACCCTGTGTTTTGGGGTTTTTTTGTTAATTCACTTAGGTGGATTTTTCTTCTCTTTGATCATTCTGTGACTTCATACTTAAGAAATCAGCCATACTTAAGAAATCTCTTTCTGAAGCCCAGTGAGCTCAACAGCATTTCAGCATGGTAAGCATTTACTGCAAATCCAGCATGCTTTTCTTCCAAAAAGTACTTAAGCATTCACACTGCTATTTGCAAATGCGCTTACTTGTAGCAATGCATCACTTACATTGTAGCTGAGTCACCTTGTGCCTTTACAGTTTCATTTGCAGCCATAACAGAACAAGGAACTTTTCCTCAGTAATATGGCTTGCCTTTTAGAAGTGGCATCAGTGTTCTTAAGTTTTGGTGCTTTAAGATAACTTGCATGCCAGCTTCACAAAGGTTGGTAGTTCTGAGCTAGTTGCTATACTGATATCCCTTCTCTTGCAGCAGAAAAATGAACAAAAATATTACAGAAAACCAACTGTTACTAAAACTTCCAAATGAATAAAAAAATCAAATCTTACATTTTGTCTAAAAAAAAAAGATTAAATTGAAAGCCAAAATACAAATACACTCCGAAAAACTCTATGGATACACACACATGTAAACAAGTTTGCACAATGTGTCCTTTGCTCCCGAGATCTCTAAAAAAAGGAAAAAAAACCCTTAAATTTAGGAAGAATAATCTATCACTTACTAACCTGTTCTATTAAGTATATTTATTTGCCTGCTTAGAACACTGACAAGTTTTTCCATTGAACTTTCTGAATATTATAGAGTAAAAAATTTAAAAAGAACAAATTAAATAGGTTTTTCTCAGGTTGAAAAGAATAATGTGGGGGAGGGAAATAAAAGCAGGTGATAAAAATTATACAACCTCAAGATTGCATTGAGATAATTCTGCTTTCCTGGACTTCTGTATTCAAATACTCTGGGATTAGTGCTATCTTGATGTTAAATTAGTCATCAGGATGAAGACATAAAAGTGGCATCTGTTCTCAGTTGTAGGAGAGAACTGTTTGTTATGTAGTGCATCAAGTACAGACTATGAACTGAAAGATTTGTTGTATGGACAACAGCTTGATTAGCTGTAGACTGTTGTCTTCACTTCTTTATGACCATAAAAGTTGTATGGTAATTTAATTGCTTTAATCTAATTTAGCAGTTGAGAAAGACTTGAGCTGGCCCTATGTAAGCATTTGCCCATTTGAACAATATTAATAATTGTTCAAATTAACAATCAAATAACAATCATGGACTCCTACAGTCCAGGAACCAGAGTTCAGGAGTGTCTTTTTTTTTAGCTTTATGAGTAGTTGCAGGAAGCTAAAGAATGAGAAGAAAATTGCACCAAGTCCTTTGTGCAGATGGATGGAGTAGTGAGTGTATCCTCATACCCTGTGCAAGCTGCAACAGTGCACCCGATGGAGGCAAGTCTGGGCTCTGCCCGCTCCCTCCCATGGCTCTGAAACCTTTTCATTCCTTTGTCATATATAGCAGGGTTAGTGCTTTTTCATTTTCTATCTGTTTTAGCCAAAAGTGATTTTTCCCTCTCTTTCAGTGGCAGTCCAGTCTCACTTTGTGTTGCCATCAAATGCTTGCCTCGGGTTCCTCTGTGACTTCCCCAGACATACTGTTCTGGTGTCAGAAAAGCTGGTGTGGATGGTTCCTCATAGCTGCTGTGGGGTAGAGCTTGAAGGCTTCTGACTTGCTTTGCATTTCTAGAGCTAGAAATCTCAGTCACCTGGAAACAGGTCGCTTTTCTAACAAGTCCATTACAAACCTAAAAGGCTGGCTTCACCAACCGGTCGGATGACATTTTTGTGGGCATTCTTTAAGAGCAATCTGGTCTGGTTTCTAATGCAGGGTCTGTTGTTGGGTGGGGTTGACTTGGTAACACTGCTCCTTTCAGGCCTGATTTGAGGTCCTGGGCTGAAGCAAGGATTAGGGGAGCCATGGTAACACAACACTGAGGCTGTAGGCTTTATACACACACACTGCCTTGGCAGGAAGCTGAAAAACCTTCCCGAAACAGCTGCCCTAAGGAGTGAGTTACAGTTCCCTCTACCAAGGAGCTAACTACATTGGAGTTTTGCGGTATTTACGTCTGTCAGAACTTTGGTTTTTATTTCTGTCTCTAAGTACTTAAGGTTGTATCTGTAGCGGTAATCTGCCCTCTCTTGCTTTCAGATTCTTCCCTTTGGTAAGCAGTACAGTGGGTGGAATGTACTTAGCTCTAGGAAGTGTGAAATTACAACAGAACAGCATATCAGGTGGCTGGTGCTTCTTCAAAGTTAACTCCCTTGACTCTCCCTCTCTGTGGAGAGGTATTGGTCAGGGGTATTGGGTATTACACAGGGGCTGGCCTTACCTAGTTGGTGTTCACAGTTAAATGTTTTGGTGCAACGATGTAAGTTACTGTGCTCAAATTTATATTACACTAATAGATGTGTTTTAAAAATAACCTATCTTTTTGATTGCTTTGGTTTTGGGGTTTGAAACTTGAGTTTCAGGGCTGTCTCTCTTTAAAAAGTTGGTTCTTCCCATGTAAAGTTAATGTGCTTTCTATGATGAGTTTTACTGATCCATTTGTATCTTGGTTATATGCTAAATCATGAAGGTATTTTTTTCATTTTGTGAATTACAATTGACAAATGTACAATGGTGTGATGCACTTGTTTTTGGATAATGTATGTATGAATTGCAAGGGAGTGTTAAGTACATGTTAGAATATGGGCAATGTGGAAGCTAATCTAAGCAACTGAGTCTGTTTTATACATCATAAAGAACTAACCTAAACACTTCTTAATTTAGCTTACAGACTGTATGATTCTCTTGAATGTTGCCAGTTTTGGCCAAACAGTGAACACTCCACAGTGGCATGTTCTTGTTTTTTCTGACTAATGGTCTGAAAGAGAGAATTAGGGAGCTTTACATTCCTACATTCAGTCTAAGTTTGGATTTTTGTTCTTTTATAACTTTTGTATGTGTAAGTTTTATTTTCTGTTTTTTGTTGGTTTTTTTTTTTTTTTTTTTAGGTGAAAGGCCCTTTAAGTGTCCATTTGAAGGATGTGGCAGGTCATTCACAACATCTAATATTAGAAAGGTTCACATCAGAACACATACAGGCGAAAGGCCTTATTACTGTACAGAGCCAGGATGTGGGAGAGCTTTTGCCAGTGCAACTAATTATAAGAATCATGTGAGAATACACACAGGTATGTGAGTGATGTTTTGTATTTTGAAGTGGAATCTGCCTGGGAGAGGCCGTGTCATTGTCCTTGTGAACACTGTTTTGATGCATTGTAATTGGGTATACTCATGTTTATATGACCTGGTTTGGTATTTTTGTTTGGGCTGCGTCTCCCCTTAGCTGAGGATAGTTAAGCAGTCAGGTTTCCTGCCTTGCTGTCAAGGCAGAATAATTCTGGTTTGGATACAAAGTTCTGTAGAATACAGAATACAAAACCTTGTCTTCAGTGCACATTGGGCTAAATCCTTAATATGGTTCAGTGGCTTGCCTCAGCTGTGAGCTGTTTCTTAAATAACAGTAAAGCACAAGTCTGAGCTTGACTTTGGCTCACTGTTGTGAATCACCCTTTCATCCCAGATGTATTTTCCTTGCTGCTGGAGTGGTGGTCAAAACCTTCTTTTTATAAACTGGAGGTGAAAATACTTACCCAACTTGATTGCCAGGGTTAGTCAGTCAGCAGAAATAATTGGCACAAATTTGAAGGTTCTAAAATGTAAAAGCCAGTAATAGCCATATCATCTTGGTAGCCTTATATATTTTGTAGAAGCACAGACAAGTTTCATAGAGGTACGTTTTGTATCTCAGATTGTCTTTTTAGTTTATAATGTAATTTTTATACTTGTTTAATTCATTTTTAAATTAAAGGTGTTTTTATATGAAACCATAATTGTTTAAACATAAGCTTCCTATACATTTCTTCAGAGCTTAAAGACTCAAAAGTGAAATTGTACTACTGTACCAGCATACCTGATCATTGAGGAAAAGTATGGAACTTCCAGTAATAAAAGAACAAAATTCTCAATTTGACATCGTAGCTTCCAGCCTGTATCATTCTGTCTTCATCAGAAGGATGTTTTAGATGGAATGATAGGGAGAAAAAAGGGCCTGACTTTTACTAACAGTAGTTTTAAAAAAAAAAAAACAGTGAGAGGCTGCATTGATAAACTTTGTAAGCTTGAATTTCACTGTTGCCTTTGAAATTGAAGTATGGTTGGTAACGAAGATGTTAGTAAATATAGTTTGTTGACAGTTTTTTCTGTGCATCCTGGATTAAGTTCTCTTTATCCCTTTTGTTATTTCATACAGGGGAGAAGCCCTACGTCTGTACAGTTCCTGGCTGTGATAAACGTTTTACAGAATATTCCAGTTTATACAAGCATCATGTTGTACATACTCATTCCAAACCATATAACTGTAATCACTGTGGGAAAACATACAAGCAGATTTCTACACTTGCTATGCACAAGCGGACAGCACACAATGACACAGAGCCCATTGAAGAAGAACAAGAGGCTTTTTTTGAGCCACCTCCAGGTTAGAGTTTCAGTCTTTGAATCTCTTGTTGTAAGAAAAAAAAAATGGGCTGGATAGTATTTTGCTGCTTTTTATAACCAAGGAAATGAGGGCATAGATAAAAATCTGAAGTACTTAATAAAGTTATTTAACTTCTTTGTAGAACTTTTTAGCGTTGTAGGCAACTTGCAAACACAAACTGAGAGAGTAATTGACCAGATCATAAACTCATTTATAGCAGTCCTGGGGATAAGAGAGAAATTTTAGTTGCAGTCCCAGCAAGCCTGCTATAAACACGAATGTGGGAAGGGACCTGAGAGAATCTAAAGAGTTTGTGTTTGCAACCTAGTGGATTTTCCTTTGGGATTTTTCTAAGAGTCTGTATAAACACCATGGTTGGTGACAGTCTTTTGTGCAAGAGTAAAAAAGTCACTGCCTTGAGAAAAGGAAAATCTGCCTTTGCAGCACCCGATACTGTCCTGGTTTTGCTGCAGTTAACAGCAGTTCCTGTAAACTGTCCTAGAGGCAAAGATGAAAATAAGCTCATGTGCTGCAGTACTCCTTCGAATATGTTTTTCCTGATATCACGAGTATTGAATCCTGTGACTATAAAAGATCAGTCTGAAGGAGGTACTGTGACAGGACAAATATCACTTGTCAAATTGTGATTTTTAGATGTGACTGAAGATAGGAAATACACATGCAAACTGTTTTGTTCAGAAAAGTTGTTTTATTACATGTATGTGGGAAACTGCACTGAATGCCTCAAGCAGATTTGCTCTAGTCTAATTCCTTCTTTTAAGGGAATGATAAGATTCGTTTGCTGAGGTTAAACATTTATTAAGATAACAAACTTACTTAAATCTTCACACAAAGGCATCACTGTGTTCTTCTGAGTGTTTGTTAATTAATAACTTTTTAAAATCTGTCAGTTGTGTTTGCGTGGAGCCTCTTGTGCAGAGGTTAAAATTTAGTGAATTAATTAGAAATCTCTGTCACCATTTTAATATTTGCTTATAAACTAAATGTATATTTTCTTCATGTGAAGTATTTATGTGTGTTAAAACTCATTGCTAAATGATTATACCTCATGTTCCCAAAACAACAGACTTCCTGACTTGCTTTTGATATCTTTCTTTCTTTTATTTTTCTTACCTTTCCACTAAAATTTTTCCGTTGGAGTGTTTAAAACCCTCAAACCAGGCTGGCACTTAATCCTTGTCATTTGCTTTCCTGGCAACATTTAGAGTATGCAAACTATCCTCTTGCCTTTTTTGTATCAAATAGGTCAAGGTGAAGATGTTCTCAAAGGCTCCCAGATAACCTATGTGACAGGTGTAGAGGGAGAAGATGTAATTTCTGCACAGGTTGCTACAGTTACTCAGTCGGGATTAGGTCAACAAGTAGCACTAATATCCCAGGACGGAACCCAACATGTAAGTAACCACAGTGTGCAAGAGCTGACAGAAATATGTTGAGAATTGAGGCGGGTGTTTGCAGATACTCCACGTGCTTTCTGAAATCAGTTAGGATTCTTGATAAATACGTATGTGGGTTTTCATAAGGAAAGAAGTGTCTTTGGAGCTGGGTCAGGATATGTTTATTTGGGCCTCCTGTGGAATACCTAAATTAAACCATATGTTCTAATATCTGAAACTGTATTAATACAAAGCTAGATTTTTTTGCTACCCTTTTTATCTTTGTCACTCTTAAAGTAGGCATGGGCTATTTTAGCAATTGTTATATATACAGCCTCGTTTCTGAGGTTTCTCAGAATTCCCTGATTATTCTTTTAATATCTGATGGTCATCTTCACTGTTTTGTCTGCGCACACTTTGGGGAGGGGGGTGGGAGTTCTTTCTAATCCAGGTGCTTTACAAGCTCTTTGGTAGTGTGCAGTTCTTGCCGCTTCTAACATAAACAAGAGGATAAAGAATGCTTTGGTATTACATCCACTTGAAAATTCCTATGGATGTATTTTTTAAGGATTCCTTTGGTTATATTTTTTAAGGATTTCATATGACATTTCATTGGGAGAGGATTTCAACACAACTCTTTTGTTTAGCTATGGCAATATCTTGAAGGCATATGGGGAAAAGTTTATATCTCAGCTGGAAAGGCAGCTGAAATGCCAGTAGCATATGAAAGGTATCTTCTAAATTCAAATTGGAAATGAGATATTAAAGGAGTATGTTACATTACCCTGAACATTGCAGCAATACTAAGTACCTGGCATTTTTGCCCTCGAAAATGAAGGCCTGCAGAAGACTGGACCTGGAGTTCTCACATTTATTTAAATTGTCCTCCAGCTTGACACTAGTTCTAGGATGTTTTATTACCTTGTAAATCAGATGTCAAACCATGTATCTGATGCCCTAATGCATTTATACTGGAGACATCAGTAATTTATATCATTAATTTTTTATGAACTGTTTATTTGTGGCTTAAATTCTAAGCCCTTGTAAGGCCTCTTTAGTATTTCCATTAAGATAAAAGTATGTCAGGTGGTACTACCTCGAGTCACATTGTCTGTTGTGCAAGACACACACATAGATGTGTTGTGCAGTTATTTGGGATGTGATCTAATTAACATGGAATTGTAGACTCTGGGGGCAAATATGCATTCTTTTTCTTATTAGAGAGCCATAATTTTATTTCTGCAAACAGATAAGTGTGTCTGAAAAGTCATGGTATATTAGATCCCAGTCAACAAGATGAATGCCATGAAGGCTCTTTGTCCAAGATGGGGACTTGGCCAAAAAGTGATAGTGATTCTCAAGGAATGCATGAACATGCTGGTCAGGAAGTAGAGTAACGGCTGATAGATCTTTTGGCCATTATGTTACTTGTGATCTTGGCTTAAAATATTTTTTCTCCACTATTATGAACAAGTTGCCTTCTTGTTCTGGTCTGCTACACAATTTGTTTCAAATGAACTATCAGGAGTATTCCTGCTAAACCAACTAGCAGGAATTTGTTTGATAAATGCTGTTACACTTCAAATGCATGTCATCGGTGTTGGGTTTTTTTTGGTTTTTTTTTTTCAAATCTTACTTTAAAAACATATGTTAAGTTGCTAAAAGCTAAGACTCAGGTATAACTTGAGCAGCATCAAACCTTCTCTTTTTACTTCAGGAATTATCTGTGTTTCAGGTCAACATATCCCAGGCAGATATGCAGGCCATTGGCAATACTATCACTATGGTAACACAAGATGGCACCACCATCACAGTCCCTGCCCATGACGCTGTCATCTCATCTGCAGGGACACATTCTGTAGCAATGGTTACTGCAGAAGGCACCGAAGGACAGCAGGTAAAATGATATCCTGCATACATGTGTAACGTTCCTTTATAAGATGATATAAAATAGGCACCTACGCCATCACAGTTCTGTCATTCACATAGATTTATATAAGTAAAGCAGTTTTCAACACCTGGCCATAGCATTCCCCTCCTAAGAGTATGATGAGTTCTACTCCAGTGCCATGCATCAAAATATGGCAGAATGTTTTAAAAACAATTGGGCACCAAGAAAAAAATCTAAGGTACCAATCCGGTGATTCATTTAGATGCAAGTAAAATTAAACCTAGAAATGCTAAGTGTTTTCCTCGAAGTCACATAGTATATGAGTGGCAGAGCTAAGAACAGAATCCAGTATGAACTGTAACTCTATCACTTAATATTATGGGACTGTGATTTATTTGGCAGATAGGAAATATTTGTGTAAGTATATATGTGTGGTTTTGTTTTTAATATACAAATACAATAGTTAACTTTTTTAGTAGAAATATAGTGATATATTTTTTAATCTTTAAGTTACAATGCATTCCACTGTTTTAAAATTGTACTACGTGAAAATGAAGATACTTATTAATCACTGTGCTCTGTATGTGTAAATAATCACAGGCTCACAGGCACATTTATTGAACTTCTGTGTGGTTCTGAGAATATTTATATTTTGAGAGCTAATAGGTAACTTTCAGAATACTGTGATGGCAACCTTTCTTAAAAAAATGTATCTTTTGCACAATAAAATTATGCTCATGAATAATCACAGCTTTGAATTTAACTTCAACTTTGAAGATAACCATTGTGTAAGGTCAGTAATGGTAACAGATTTGTCATCCAGTGGATTCTCTTCCTTTGGTCTTAAAGGTTGCTATTGTGGCTCAAGACTTAGCAGCGTTTCATAGTGCCTCATCAGAAATGGGACATCAGCAACATGGGCACCATCTAGTGACTACAGAAACTAGACCTGTTACCTTGTTGGCTACATCCAATGGAACACAAATTGCAGTACAGGTAAGGTATTTAAATTAGCTTGGCTGCCCTGAAAAAATAGTCCATAACCATATGAACTCTTATTTTAAATAATATATAGAGTTAGGAAGATGAATGAATAATAAGCACCTGATTTTCCAAATCTATTTGTAGAACTTCCAGAAAAGAGGGAAGATAGGTGAGGGCCAACCCTTTGTGGGTTTGATCCTATTGTTGTCTGGGTATGACCACAGACACACATTTTGTTCTAGACAACATGGAACATCACAGGAACCATACATCCTGCAAGAAGCATGCAATTAGGAAGAGGGTAATTTTCATGGATGTGAATTTCAAAGGGAGTTGAGCATATGCAACTTTCTTGAGTAGGGTTTGCATGATGGGCCCTAGCTCTGATAAATACCAATATAAAAGAACATCATGGTGGTTCTGCAGAGAGGAGGTGCTCAAAAGAGCTTCTAAACAAATCAGTATTAAGGAATGTAAGTTAATATGTGTTCTTGGAAGGTTCTTGGAAATAGCTTCAAATAGAAAGAAAAATGCAGAAAATGGACTCACAAATTTCATTTCTAGAGGGTAAAATATATTTTGCATGTGGAAGTAACAGCAACTTAAGTCTTAAGTTCAAACTGTTCATATTTGCTGAAACTAATATGAGCTCAAAACCTCTGAGCAAGTGTATGTATGCATGGTACTCCCTTAAAAGCTCAGATTGGAAGGAATTGTGTTAATGTCTTCAAGCAGAAATGAGAGATTGTTATTTTCCCCTTTGTTAAACGGAAAATAGCAAGTCAGATGCTGATTGAAGAGCAATGAAGGCTGAGAAGCTCTTAATTCTGGACTCCTGTCTTTTGAGCTAAGTTGGCAGTAATCAAAACTGCATGTAAGACAAAGTGTATCAGAATAGTTCGCATGAGAGGAAGAAAAAAAAAGTAACTTTCACCCTCAGCAGTGTGGCCTTTGAATGAAAGGAAAACACAGGCGCTTTCTGCACATGTCCCTCTTTTGTTACCAGCAGTGAAGCTTTTGGGGAAGTGTCTTTTTATTAATTAAACTTAAAATACACAATACAAATAGAAGAGAGAGAATTAAAAGCTTAAATATTACTGGTTATTCCTGTGTCCTTGATTGTTTGTCTTTTGTCCATTTGGTTTCTAAATACTGATAAAGCCAGTAGCCTGATAGCCAAATTGAAATCCTAAGAAGGTGGTAACAGCTCTTCTTGATTTGAGAGGCTCCAGAACATGATATCCAGTGACTGTAAAAACAAGTTGAAAGTTACATTTAACTGTCCCATTAGGTCTGTCCATTTACAAAACTCCATGGATTCTTTCCCAAAATTGTGTCCAGTTGTCTTTATTCAGGGTTGGCTGATGTTGCCTCTGATAGTGCTAGGTACATTGATGGCCTTGTAGTTGCAACTACAAGATAATTTCCCCTCTAAACTACCGTAGAATGAACAGTGCCATCATGACTGCTTTTTTATAGTCAGGATTCTGCAATATGTGTGCACTTTTTGCATTTATTAATGTCATACAGTGTTCCAGAGTGCTGACTTTCTGCAAGAGATTTAAGAAAAATGAAGATGTTTGTTCACTTTACCAGTGTTAAAATGTAATTCAGCAGCCACCATGACTTTTGAAAGCCTTATCTTAGCTTTGTTATATCTGCCAAGTTGAAATATCATCTACTTTGTGTGTCATGAAATGTGTTTACCATGCAGCAGTTCTTTGAAGAAAATTTATTTGGTAGATACATAGAAACTCAGTTTAATCTGCTATCAGAAGCTATCTTAATTGTCATGTTGATTAGATAGCTGCTAGTATATGTTACCCAGAAGAGGTGTGACAATACTGATGACACTTATTTGTGCTAAAGTATTGATCGATATCTAGATCTTTGGGTTTGGTTTTTTTTTTTTAACACATTTATATCCATATGTAACATATTGAATTTATTTATATTTAAATGCATTTGTTTCAGCTTGGAGAACAGCAGTCTCTGGAAGAAGCCATTAGAATAGCCTCCAGAATACAACAGGGTGAAACACCAGGGATTGATGATTAACTTCTAAAACTGCTACCAGAACAATAGAGTGAAAGGTATTTTATTTTCAATCAACAAAAAGGTCCATGCCAGCAGCAACCCATAAAAACTTTCAAGTTCCCCGCTCATTGATACTGTGTACACATTTTATGCAAGAGCAAAGAACATTTTGTAAGTTTTGTGTACATAACCCTTGGAATGGACTGACATCATCTACTTCCAACTGTTGTATATTCAGGAATATGGAATTAGGATTATATGGTACATTTCCTTGTTATCCTTTCATCAGATTTCAGATTGGTCTACAAGCAAGTGAAAAACCAAATAGAAGTATTGGAATTAATTTTTAATGTCTTGTACAAATAATGAAGGCATTACTGAAGATTTCAGATGCTTAAAATACTATTAAAAATCATCATTTCAGGAACCCTTACCAGTAATAAAGACGACAAAGCCTTTTAAATTGCATTCCATAAATGGAAAAGTCTTGGATTTTGATCCTACTGTAAATCTTCGTATTTTGATTTGAATATTCTTTAGATTATCCACCCCACCCCATCTCATTCATTGTAAATACAGACTGTTAATGCTGAAGTGCTAATTATATTATCTTTAAATTGGATTATGTACAAAGGAGAAACTTTGGTTGTTCAATATTAAAGGAAGTAAATCTAATGATTTTTGTTTCTTTACATGTTTTACTTAAGATGTTACTCTCAAATTATTATGCAATAAAATATAGCAAGATTGTATTGTCTAGATAGGATGATATTGTTGTGACGTACTGTTTTACTTTTTAATGAGACTGAAGTTCAAATTATTTATTTACGGCCTTGTATAAATTTTTCCAAAGTTTATTTATCATAAACTTACATTTTTGACATATTAATTTTGATCATAATCCACTATCGTGTATTAAGTATTTGGTGTTAATAGTTATTTTAAACATTCAAAAACACTACAAGAATGATTAAAAGAGTAATTAGTCAACATATTTTGACTAAAAAGAGAACAATCTGTTTTCAAGAGGAACATTTTCAAATGGTGCATTTAGGGCATAAGTACAAGTACTAATAGTCTATTTTCAACAGTTCTGAGTGCCTGCTGCTACCATTCAGTACCTAGGATACGCTGATAATCAGTGCTTTTGAAAATCAGGACACAAGTTACTAGAAAAAGGGATTAATTAATGATGATGTAAGTACAATGCTCCTCTCCACCTATCATTCTGTAAAGGAAGAAAATCCACTGTAGATATGTCTAACACATACAGTAAACATAACTTTAGGTTTTTTTATATGAAAAACTGTCTTTAATCTTGTCTTGCTAGTAAAGCTTGTTAAGCAATTTGAATTCTTTTGGCTTCCTGTAAGATGCAGTGCTTATTTTAGATGAGCATTAAGAGCACTTCTGAAACTGAAGCCTCACCTTTTACTTTCTCAAGGGAAGGATTAAACATCTTCTGGATGAAGTGTTGATCAAGTGTCAATCATTTTATAAGTATTTTGAGGTATACATTTTACATAAAAAAAATAAAGCCCATAACTATGTACTTTGAGGTATTTGACCTCAAAAAGGCCAAGTTTTAGTAGTACAGAGTTAATTTATTGTGAATTTCTGTATCAGTGTGGGTTGCAGCCTTTTATGCTTTTCATACAGATGGCCAACTGAAAAGTGCAGTGACAGAATACAGTAGTGTGGGATAGATGCAGAAAAAGCAAGGACCGTTTTTTCTGGATCCATTACAAAGTAAAACTTGGAAACATTGAGGTTGTCTGTAACTTTTGTATAGGATTGAGGCTGCTTGCTCACTTAGGTGCCAGTTTTCCTGAAGTGTTGTAATTCATTATGTACTATGCAAGGAGGATTAATTGCCTGTCAACGAGATCAGTTTCTTAGTACTTATCACCTTTTAGAAATTAAAGCTGTATCATTTGACAAGAATGTTCAAGGTTTTTTTTTCTTAAATTTCATTGCTAATAGTTTCTGGAAACGGTGGCTGGAACGGTGGCTTTGACTTAGCAAAGAAGTAACTTCAGTTCTTACTTCTCATTTCCCAGGACATTTTCTGACCACTGTACAGATGTGAGTATTCTTTCCTCTTTCATACTAGTTGGTTTGCTACAAGGCATTCAGAACTAGCTCAGGAAAAGATGCAGGATTTTAAAAATTATTTCTCTTACTGGTATCTTACCAGTTACTCTTGCAAAACTCCCAAGTCAAAGGTTGTGCTAGCTACCCCTATAAAGGAAAACATACTTGCTGAATAAATAAACCAGACTGAGTTAGACTGCTTAGTGTTTAAAGAGAAGCTGAGGTGATTATATCTCTTAGCTGTGAGGCCTGTGTTCTTAATAAGCTTGTTTTCAGAGTGGAGAGACCTGGGTGATTTTCCGCCTTGCTTCCATTCAGACCGAGCGGAAGGAGCTGTTCTGGTAAGCTGATGCTGTGTGTTGCTGTCGGAAGGACCTGTAGCGGAGATTAGACAGGATGAAATCGGGTTAGATAGGAATATTGGTGAAAAGGATTTGAGGAGGAGGAAACAAAGAATATGACAAAAGGATTTGATGTTTGGCAGTAGAAATCTCTATCCTTTCCCCATAGATTTTGCTCCTCTCTTTGAAAGTTTCAAAGGGAATGCTTTGGCACAGTAGAAGGAAATAATTTGTAAAAGAGGAATCCTATAAAGCAACTCAGTATATCACTTCTTATAAATTGGCTCCCACACTTCCATCATTCCCAGTCACTATTTTTCTTTCAGATTTGAATTCCAAGCCCACACCAACTCCTACCTTAAAGGAATAAAAAAAACCTCTCTAGGCTTTGCAGTCAGCTTTTCCTTTTTAAATGTTTCTACCGTTTTTCACCACTGTGGGCTTTGCTTTTCTTTACTGTAGTTCAGTGCCTTTCCTGATAGTAAAAAGAGAGGCAATTATTTTCGGTGCTCCAGGCTGATGACCTATTGTGCCAGACACACTGCGCATAACAATAGGACAGATTTTACCCTAAAGAGCTAATGCCAAAGCACACATGAATAGGCTGACGCTGGAAGAGTGTGTTTATAAGAGTAAATCCTGAAGCCTGACAACAAAGTTGTAAACAGCCATAATCCCTGATGGTATAATTAATCTCAGCAATTGATCAGCTGACCGATACCAGAGATATTCAGGCACAGTGTGGGAGAAAAGACATGTGGCTCTGCTTAGCACACAAGCGAAGGACAGAGCTGATAGTCCAGATAAACAAAATGTCTGAGGCTGGGAAGGCAGTTCTTCCTAAACTTTACTCTAGTTCCTAACCCTCATAACCCCTCAGATACTGCCAGGAGTAATTGCTTGACTGGATGCTCTGGTTTCTGTGATGATCATGCTGTACTAGAATATGGAAAAACCTCTCTACATGCTGTGTACTTGTCAGGAAGCCTTCTCCAGGAGCAGGAAGCTATTTAACTGCTATTTAGCCACCAGGAGAAGATGGTATGGAATAAAGGTGTGATCAAGAGTGTTTCTGAATCTGGCAACTTCAGCACCACAGCTATTGAGGTTAGTCAGATTTCACACCATAGGTTGACCATAACTTCTTACCAAGATGCAGAAGTGCCCTATTCCAGTCACTCTTAGTTTGTAACTGAATGAAAAAAATTAAATGTTCTATAAAGTTTTCTGCATAATTTTCAAATGTAGCACAGATGAAATTTCACTAATAGTTGAGTGGGAAACAAACTGATTTTCTGAAGCAGTGAGGCATTGAGAGACTGGAAATGAAGAGTAACTTGTATCCTATTCAGCTATTATTTTACAGTTGTTTGGAACTTTAAAAATATATTTATTTAGCCTGCATCACTTTTGTGTTGAAAAAATAGAAATTAACACATGCTTTGTCTTTGCAGATGCATAAATTCAACTCCAGCTGGTTGTTGATAGTAAGGTACTCCTGGTTTTTTTTGGTTTGTTTTTTTTTGTTTTTTTTTTTTTTTTTTTTTGCAAAGCAGTACATATTTGAACACCAGATTCCCCCAAAAGTATTTTTCTCCATTGATAAAAACCTTCCAAAGCTTGGTCCCCTACAAGAGACCAAAAAATCAGGAGCCACTTTCAGTTCTTACATCATGTTAAATAGTAAACTACACTCCAAATAAGGCCCATAAACAAGCATTTTTCTTTGTTGTGTTATGTGTATTTTAAAATGTAGTTTAAGTGTTGCCAGCAGTTTGATGTTCCTTTGATGCTGTTTTTCATTCTGCTAGTAAAGTTCACTTGGCCAAAGGAAAATCTAACAATCTAATTAGACCATTAGCAGTAAGTGGTTGACACCTAACCCTATCAGGAACGTGATACCAGACTTTCTCAACTGAGGGTTATATTCAAAGCAGACTTTAATTATCCCAATCAACATACAAGCTTATATCAACAAACCAGCATTTTATTCTACACCATCTGTGTATTTGTGTCTAATGGCAATGTGACCCCCTTAAATCCCATCCTTCTCAGGTTCTGAAGCAGTAAGAGATTTTATTTGGATTATTTTTGTTCTGTTTAGATTATTTGAAGCACTTTATTTTAATTGTACCTGTTTTCAGTCATGGCAGTCTCTTCAACTTTTAGGATGTTTTGGAAGAAATTTCTGATCTGAATACCACTCTTGGGAACAGACCTTTTTTGCCATTTTCTTTGTAAGCAGAGATTTCAAGTGTTAAGAGGCAGACAGGCAGAATTTGAGTCACTAAAAACTGCTAAGAGTGTGTGCTCTCATAGTTACAGAGAAATAATGAATTGTACGTGACTGCCTGGCAAAACCTGTGGTTTTTTAATGTACCTTGTATGTTGTAACTTCTTTAAGAGTATTGTCAGATCTTCCCTTAAATTTCCAGATTTTTGGCCCAGAACCTGCTCCTTACTTTGGGGGAGGCATCCTTTGTGCTGTCAAATTCCCCATTCTATTCTCCACCTTGTTCTCTTGCTCTTATTATTTACACTTTCTGGGTGAATGCCTCCTTGAGAAATACTCTATCTGCATGCAGACTGTAGGCTAAAAAGAATAAAAATTCCACCTTTGATTGAGAACCCATTCAACTCTGGACCTTGTAATGAAGAAAAAGAGGTTGCCAGCTAACAGCAGTGGTTAGCAGCACAACCTCAGATAAATTATCTTTAAACTGGTCACCTTTAAGCTGTCAGTGGCCTGGAGACAGCACCTGGCAGCTGGCACACTACCACTGATCCCCGTTAGCCCTCTATATGCCATGTCTTGCGTGAACACTGGGATGCTATCACTGGCGCTGGTGACAAGCACGCTGGTCCCTAGGTACCTGCTGGGACCCAAGAGAAAAGCTGGGCATAGCACAGATCTGTCCCTGCTGTGGGTTCTCCTGCAACAGCCTTGGCACAGGTGGCTGTAGTGTTTCTGTTTTTCATACAGGGAACTTTCCTCCTCTTCTGCTTTTTCACTCCATTTACCCTTCTCATAATAAGATGAACTCATCGTAGTTTCACAACTATGCTGGCTGCTGTAGAATGGGTTTCATCTAGTTTTTGGGAGAACTCTTCCAATTTGATCAAAGTGGTTTTGGGGAACTGCAGATGAACTTGTAAGTGCAGGAAATCCTGGCAAGATGGCAGTGTACCCACTTCTGTGGCAGTTTCCTCTGACAGACAAATTGGCCATTGTTCCATTTATTTCCCATTCTTCATCATTTGAGTTCCCCCACTACCCACAAAAGAGGGAATAATGGGTTCCCTTGAGTTTGACCTTGAAAACTCCTAGTTAAAAGCAGTTTTTTGTCAGTGAGTGTGTGCTGCCCCAGATAAGTATTTCTGGTAGCAAAATCTTCAGTGCACTAGACTGATATACTTATTTTTTAATTTAAAAGCAAGTATTAAAGAAAACCAGAAGCCAATTTTGCAAATATATCCTGAAAACCGTTAAACCACTCGAATTTGTAGGAATATCAGTCAGGCACTGCCCAGACATCAGGTTACATGCTGTTACATCTGTTTGGAGGATCAGGGCTTTAGTTTGCAAGATCTACAGAGGCTCAAAGGTGCAATTTAATCAGCTTCAGAGAATTTGGGATGAATTGGACTCATGAAGTATGGTGCAGTGGAAGTCTGCAGAGCTCTTCACTGCTCACCTCTCTTCCTCCTGTGCTGATGTCCATTGCTAATGTGATCTCTGACTGAGGGAACTGGCTATGCAGTGCTTTTCAATTAGGCTGTGTATAGGCCTCCTAATGCTGTACGTTGTAGTGGTTGTCACAGTGGACAGGATAGCAGAGTTGCCACACTCAGTCTGGGGGAAAAATCACCTCTTCAACTCAACTGTATGTGGTCCTGTCAAACGACAGCAAAAGAACAACTGATGCAAACTCAGAACAGCACATAGGTAGAGCCTATGGATGCAGTCCTTAGAGAGCAACTATGCATTTCGTTATAGTTACATATTTATTCAGTAATTCCCTTTCTTGGTTTGGAAGAAAGGGAAGTACTGAATAAATATTACATTACATAAAATAAAAATATTACATAAAATAAATAAATATTACATTACATAAATATTAATTATAATTAAAACAATTGTGTTACTGCTGTTTAATTCTTTTTCTATTCCTTTTTTCCTTTCCTCTCATATCTTTGTTTTCTCTTCAGAAGTATTTCCTTCTCTGTACAAACTGAATTGTTCCATTTGATTTTGTTCCACTTAAACTGTTCAGTGATTAGCAGTTCATTAGTTAGTCTATACAATAGAGCTTCTGAATTTCAGTTTGCCACCTACTCTCACTAAATACCCGTGTCTGTAGACTCCAGAAAGCAAGCAGCACCAGTTATATTTAGGTTGAGTTTGGGAAGGAAACTGCAGCTTTGACATTTCAGGGGGAAGGATTTATTGAAAGCTTAAATTTTAAAACCTTTTTTAAAGTAAAGGAAACTTCATATATGACTGAAGCAAGCCACAGCTGGCTGGGTTGTTTTGAGTCACTTATTGGGGATCGCTTTGCATCTCTGGCTGTGGACTATTAATTGAGAAAGAGCTGGAGGTTGTATTTTTTTAATAGTCATCTCTTACATCATCTGTTCTAAAACTCAAATGCTTCAGTTAGTATTTGCTATACAGTGCATTTCAGTTTTAAAAATGAGTGTTTTTAATGGGACATTACTGTGATTCTAAATTACTGCATACCAAGTGTGCTTATAGCACTTGGCTCAATGTAGCTGTATCTCTGTAAGTGCTGCCCAATCCCATTTTCTTGGGTTATGTTGGCTACTTTTAGTTTTCTGAAACTAGTTTTCAGGAGGTTTACATAATCTCAAAAATCGTGTTCTTGTGGCTCAGCACTGCTTGTCCTGAAAACAAAAACTGGTTTAAGCTTTCAGACCATTGAAAGTCTGAAAAATACATAGGGATGTGATATTTAAGTGGAAATGTTTCTGTGTAGGCCTTACAAAAGAAAAGGGTAGTGACCCACACATCTCAAGGCAACAAAGCTCTGAGCAAAACCCTTTCCCTGTGCAGTCACAAGGAGTGTGTGTGAGTACAGAGTTGTATTAGCCAAATGAATTTAAAATGCTGTTAGTCTGTGCATTGCTGGTGGCACAGGCAGTCATCCCCACACATGCTGCTGGTTCAGTCCCTGCAGGGTACCAGTGAGAGCCCTTGGGGACAGTTGTGCCACCCTGCATGGCAGCTCTCTGCAAAAAAAATGGTATTTTCAGGAAGAAGAGGTTAAAAAAGGAGGAATTGCTAGCAGGAGTGTGGGGCATTAGCATCCCCGTGGTGTTTCTTACGTCCTAAAAGCATGTGGACTTGGAGGGGGCAGTTGGGTGAACCAGCACTGGTGTGAAAAAGCAGAAAAAAGTATTCTGGTATTTTTGGTTTGGGCTTCAATAGAAAATCTGTCTAAAAATAATTATCTGTTAGAGATACAGGTGTCCCATTTCAACAGGCAGCAGGAAAGGGCCTCCGAGCCCCGCTGTTGACCACAGCCCTTCCTTCAGCGCCATGAATGCCTGTGCCCTGGCTGCGGGAGCTGGAACCATGTCCCAAGTTGCTTCTGAGGCTTCTGCCCACGGACATTGGGGAGCAGTGGCCCATGGAGAGGCAAACAACAGAAACATGGTTAAGTATAAATCTGTTTTCTACGGACTGGGCCTTAGGTGTTTCACTTTGCTACCTTTGAGGTTTCCAGCCTGGCAGTCAGATGGTGCTGCTCTCTGTAGAGCTGTCCCGTTTGCGGTTTGATGAGGTTTTTGTCCTCCTGGCAGGAGGGGGTAGGCTTTGGGGAGGAGGCTGGCTGGGGCAGGGGCTGACAGGAGAGGGGCGGTGCTGCAGGGTCTGAGCATCCCGCATGCCCTCAGCTCTCAGGGAAGGGAGCCCCTGGCAGCAGCCGCATGTCCCGGGGACGGTGTGCCTGCCTGGGGGAGCAGGAACTCAACGGGGATACACACCTGGTTCGCTTACGGTTTGTTCGGGGCTCCTGTGGCTGGAAAAACCTGATTTTTTCAGGACTTTTGTTACCCAAGGGGCTCATTTTAAGGTGATGTGATGCAGGAGAGATTGGTGGGTGCGTTTGTTGGGTTACATTTCATCAAGGTGGTATGAGATGGAAAATGAAGCCCAGAGGCACAGTTGTGGCATCTGTAGGGAGATGGCCTGATAAGTGGCTTCCGCTGGAGACTTTTGGTTTGAGTGTCTGGGAGTTCCCACTAACAGCACGGGGTGCTGTGTCTGAGGCGCCTGTTCCCGACTGCAATCACGTGAATCGGGTCGTTTGGAATGTGCTTTTTTTGGTGTAGCTACGGAGGCCCGTCTTTAACTGCTCTGAAAGGAGTCACTGTTTTCAGGCACATGAAATGGAGATTTTTGCGCGCTCTTCCAG
>NW_010306766.1:0-1156 GCF_000700745.2 Antrostomus carolinensis | reverse complement strand
AATCCAAACCATTCGATGATTCTATGAAAATTCAGCTGATACTTTGTGCACAACCTAAAAAAGCAGAAGCTTCGGGTGCATTACGTTTGATCGGTGTTTTTCCTTGGAATAGCTCAAAATAAGTATTTAGAAAGCAGCGTTTCCCTGTTCAGTGCTAATTATGATGTATTTCTTGGATACTTTAAGGAAATGGACTTGTGTGATAATGGAAAAAAAACCCCGTGACGTGGAATATGGTGATTTTCTTTGGTATTTCAGATGTGTAACAAAAATGCATGATAAAAATCTGATCAGCCACTTTGCTAAAGATGCCAAATTCATCCCCTAAAAAAATCTATAAAATGGGAAGGGGAGGCGGTTTCCAGCAGGGGCTTTGTGTCAACGTCGGATGCGTTTGGGACGTTCCTCCAATGTTTTCAGGCAACTTGTTTTCTTTGTCTTGTTGCCCTTTGATTGCTTATTCTGATGAAATATCGGAGAAAAACTGGTACCTTGGAGGGTTTTTTGGGTGAAATTCATGCGATGATGATGTTGGCCACCACAGGTGATGTTGACTGGAGAGAAGAGGCTGGTTTGATTGGGAAGATGAAATCGTGGCTCTTCACCATTTAATTTGCTTAATTCTTGCTGGTGTATCCTACAAATAACTGTTGGTATTGCAGAGATTGTAGGAATTACTGGGTTTTAGTCCTAAATACATTTTATTTAGCATATTTCTATTTACAGTGTAACTTCTGGATTATATCATAGAATCATAGAATGGTTTGGGTTGGAAGGGACCTTAAAGCTCATCCAGTTCCACCCCCCCTGCCATCAGCAGGGACACCTTCCACTAGAAGGATTGGAAGATTGCTGGATTGATATCCAGCATTGGAAGCTGTCGTGATAGCGTTGTACATATCTAGGTACCCTTACGGGGGGTATTTGGGTGGACTCAACACCTCTGCCCTTCACCAGATGATACATTTGTGGTTGCAAATCTCTTTGGGTTTGAATTTCCTACCTGTAACAGAGGGAGGGAAGAGAAGAGCACATTTCTCTTGCACGGGAAAGAAAATAACCCATAATGACTAAAGCCAGAGGGAGAGGATGTTTCTTGGCGTGAACCCTGACGATCAATCTCTCTATTGATGATGCGAGGGCTGGAGCAGCTCTG
>NW_010306765.1:0-5418 GCF_000700745.2 Antrostomus carolinensis | reverse complement strand
TCGGCTCCGCAGGAAAGGGGGAGGAAGCTGGGACGGTCGGTGAGGCGATGGCGCCCCGTGCTGAGGTGACAGTGCCCCAAGCTGAGGTGATGGTCCCCAGATTGTGGCAAAGGGGCTCTCAGTTGAGGTGATGGGGCTCCAGGTTGAGGCAATGGGGCCACATGCTGAGGTGATCGTGCCTCAGGTTGAGATGAGGGTGCCCCAGGGTGAGGTGCCGGCACTCCATTTTGAGGTGATGGCACCCCTGATTGAGATAACTATGCCCCAGGTTGAAGCAATGAGGCTCCATGGTGAGGTAATGGATTTCCATGTTGGGGAAACAGTGCCCCAGATTCTGTGATAGTGACCCAGGTTGAGGTGATGGTGCCCCACGTTAAGGCAACAGGAGCCCAGGCTGAGGTGATGGTGCCCCACGTTAAGGCAACAGGAGCCCAGGCTGAGGTGATGGTGCCCCACGTTAAGGCAACAGGAGCCCAGGCTGAGGTGATGGTGCCCCACGTTAAGGCAACAGGAGCCCAGGCTGAGGTGATGGTGCCCCACGTTAAGGCAACAGGAGCCCAGGCTGAGGTGATGGTGCCCCATGTTAAGGCAACAGGAGCCCAGGCTGAGGTGATGGTGCCCCACGTTAAGGCAACAGGAGCCTAGGCTGAGGTGATGGCCCCACATTACAGTGGCAGGGCTGTGTCACCAAGTGACATAACCTGAGGAATGGAGGGGGCAAACTGATCTGGAGGGTTTCTAGGGACATCTGACCCAAATCTTTGGGGTTGAATCAGGACCTTTCCCAGAGTGAACCTGATCTCAGTATCCTTGAACCTCAGTATAATTATTGCAGAAACATGGATGAAGCTTTCAGGTAGAGTTTCATTACTTCTAGCACTGACCAGGTAAGTGGTGACTACCTACTACTGACCTGCCACCAGGAAGTGGTAGCATCCTGTGTAAGGGTGGGAAAGGTTCCAGCTCTTTTGCAGGGTCAGTTGCAATATCAGACCTTGGCATTTCTTTAATAATAGTAATGTTACTTTTTAACAAAGTAGGAAAGAATTACATCAAAAGAACGACTTGTAGATTACTGATCCATACATGCAAAACTAAAAATTCAACTTTAGTTTGGCCCCGTTGTTCATCATGAAAAAGATTTAATAACATGATCACATGGTTTTTTTTTTCTGAGCATACTGAATTTTGAGTTGAACTGGGGCTGTGCAGCTAAGACAACTGTTGTGTATGTGCCCCCATTTCACTTGGCACATGAACACACACACAGATGCACATATGTATGTCTATATGTGTCTGTATATACATATACACACACACACACACATATTTTTAAATACATATAGTGAATGTGTTAGAACACTACAAGAAAAGAAAGAAAATCTCTAAAGACAACTGAATGTCCCTATGTTAACTAGAGTCTAGTACTACTTGTGCTACACAGTGTTTAACAGAGGATCTGCAAATGGTACAGATTAACTTGGTCATGTGTTTCATTTTTATTTTTCTGGAACCTTATTTGGCTCACTGTTGAAATGTTGAATAATCACAACTGCAGCTGAAATGAATAGAAGCTGTATTTGGAAAACATCAGGTGCTACAAAATGTTGAGCACTCAATAAATTTTGTCTTAGGTACCTCACATGGGACCCTAAATGGGTGATTTTGTCATTTTTTCCTGTGTGTCAGGTTGCCATCTGCAAACAGGCAAAATACAATACCACTGTCTCAAAAAGCTGTAGTGAAAAATAAAATATTAGTATAACTTACGTATTTTGTATAAATGAGGGCAACAAAATTAAGTTATCTTCTGAAAGCAGTTCAACTAATTTTCAGTAAAGGAAGAATGGGGCCTAATGGAAAGATGGTATATGATTATATAATTAAAGTCTATATAATAATGTCTTTACAAATGACATTCTTGTAAGGAGAAAACACGTATAAATAGAAGTTTTGCAGTTGTAATATAGGCAAATGTAAATGTAATAAACGTAAAACACTGAAGTTAAGTTTTATCAGATAAGCTATGTCTGCTTTTATAGAGACAAATGGTTTATATGGTTTCCACTGAAATGTGTCTGCATTTTACGTTTTCAGTCAGGTCCAAAGCATCTACCATTGCAGGGAAGATTTTAAAAGGCAAAAAAATGTTGGCAATCTTAAGCTCCTTGATTCTACAAGCCTTTGAGAAATAATCACAGTAATTTTCTTTAGCTCCTTGAAAGGCGTCAAATAAGATTTAAGATACTGAGAAGCGTAACAGACAATCTCCTTTTCTCTTGCCCTGTTAGCTAGGGTGCATGAAATCCACAGCATCCACTACCCAGTAAATTTATTTTCTGCCTCTCCTATTATTGTTTCTAACAGTGTTAGTTATCACTCTTTCATACCACCAGGTTTAAAAGTTCACAAGCACTTCTGGGTTTTGTGCCTGAGAGGCTTTTACGAATTTCTGTAAACTCTTAACATGACTGTAACTACAAAGCAGCACCACTGTGGTTATTAAAAAAACATGTAATACATTCAGAGTTGTAAGTTTGCTAAAATATAAATGAAATATGCATTTTACACACCTTTTTTTGCCTATGATGTAAACTTCCATTTTAATGGAGAAGTGGTAAACTGCTAACCAATGTGATCTAAGCCAGAAAGGCTCATAAAACAAAGTAAATGTGAAAAAGCCTTTAGGAAAGTATTCGTTTTAAGCCTGTCTAAGCATTTCAGAGGTGCAAATTTATTGAAGTTTGAAGTTTGCAGTACTGTGAAGGTGAAAGTTGCAAGATTGTCTCTAAAGACAGATGTAAAAGTGTGTTCAGATCAGCAGGGCTTTGTCGAGGGTATGTTATAAATAGATAAATTATACTGCTAGCTCGAAGGAAAAGAGTGAAGATGCTGACTCTTCCCCCAAATCAGACATAATTTCTGTTTTAAAATGAGATTAAAAGACTCACATCTTTGTAGGAAAGATATTCGCTGTAATGCTTGAATAAAGTAGAGTTTGAATCTCTTTTCTCATAAACTAGTTCCATGACTGAGTACTTACAGAAAGATAATAAAATAACCCCCAGTTCAGAAAATTGACCTCTGAAGTCCTTTTGTCTTATACAGAAAAGTAATTTTTAAAGTACAAGAGGGGAAGTTCAAACAACACTGAGGTAAACTTGAAAATTGCCATTGACTGCAGCGGAACTGGAATGTCACATAGAATATTAGGAATTGTACCTCAGGTTGAGAAGTCATAGAATCTTATTAAAAACTAAAAGAAAAACAATCAAATCACCCTCTAGCTCTATGGATACACACTTGAGTTGATTTAGACATACCTAATTCAGGACATGATGTGTAAATTCTAGCTAAAATTGGTGAGATTACTCATTCAGACAAGAACTGGTTTTGTGCGTAAGCACTGCGGGACTAAACCATGATTGCAGGTACATTTATTTTTTTATCTTCCTCTCCACTTTTGAGAATTAATACTCTAATAAGAAAGTAATCTCTGTTTACACAGGACTAACAACATTACATGCTCTGCTTCGGGTTAATTTAAAAATTCAATTCCCTTAAGTAGTTTTGACAGGGGCCCAGGCAGTTTCCTGAATGCATTTGCAGTAGAAGGCCTCTACACACTCTGGTTTCTTGTGTGGATCTTAATAAGGATCCCAGAATAGATCTTGAACTCAGTCCAAACCCCTATGTTTTCTGAAATCTTTGAGGAATAAAATGTGTACTGGGAGATGGATCTTTGCTTATTGTTTTCTACCTTATGAGAATAAAATAACTTTATAGGAAACCTTCTGGCATATTTGGCTTTATCCAAAAAGCTTTCAGACTCTGCAAGAATCTCTGTTGGTCTTAACGATCAGATGTATTGAAAGAACTTTGCTCCCCAAGCCCTTCAGTGAAGCACCAGGATGTTTTGGCACATGGCAGTTCGCATGGGACTGGACTGTCATTGCAATAGTATTTTCACTATAATGATATGATGATTTTCACCTTTAATCACATTAGAGATGTTACTTAATCAATTTTGGACATTCTGTGAATGGTCTGAGCTAGCATTTAAAAGGTCTTTGTGCAGTGTAATATCCACTAAATAGAATAAACTGTGTAATAAAATTATATTTAAGTTACTGTAAGGATTTTGGATCAGATTAAGGAGCAGTGTCTCTTTTGGTCAATGACTAAAACAGGAGCAAAAATCACTCTAAAACTACTTTTGGATTTTCAGATGAAATACGCTGCTATGCAAACCTCTAATAGATAAAGGCGTGTATGTATGGAGATAATTTTGTATAGGAGTCAGGCCACAACATCAGGCACCGTGGGTTAGGTTAGAGCTAGTTTTGAAAACACTGTGGTGGAGTAAAACATTTGTTGTAACTTAGAATCCTGACTAGCTGTGTGCCTGTACCGCACACGTTTCCATTATAGCTCTGCACCACGCGCTGACACCCGACGCCCTGTTACAGTGTAGTGGCCGGGCTGTCACTGAACCTTTTGGACACCTGTACGATTCACACTCAGTGCCTGGGCTCACTTAGTATCGCAGAAGCACGGGCAAGTTTGGTGTCTGGTTTTAAAATGGTGCTAGTTGTGCTCTTGAAGTTATATGGAAATGTAAACACTCACAAGATCAGAATACTCCTGCCTTAGTATTCATGCTATTTCCTCATCAGGCTAGTATCATTCATTTTACAGAAATAACTTTTTTTACTGATGTTTTATAGAACGTGAATAAATCAAAAGGACTCCAACCTCAGCACCGATACATTCAGGGCTATTTTGCTCATTAAGGCCACCACAGGAGTGGCAGTCTGAAAAATGCTTCCCAGAAGTCTCAGTATCTGCAAACACTTTTACAGTGCTTAGACTTTCTTAATTGGGTATCTGCTCTTAAAATGAAGCCCATGAGTAAATGCTTGTAAATCCATGTTTGCCCAGCCTGGCTTCCTTAAGGAAAGCATTGCCTTTTACTCCTGCTCTGAAGAGATCCCAGCCTCCCGCTCCGGCTGCAGCTGGGGCAGCTGCTATGAACCTGCACATTCAGAGGAGCTGATGTTCCCCATGCCTATGGCAAGGTGAACGCACATCCCGAGCACTGCTGAAGCACGGCAAGGCTTCTGCCGTATGAACCATTTGTTCTCCCAGTCTGCCACAGGCAGTTACAAAATACCAGACCAGGGGAGGGAGGGCAGCGATGGGAGTGCCGGCAGGCTTCTCTTGGGGTAGTGGGGCTGGGTTTTACAGAATCACCGCTGTATCATTTCAGTCACTGCTCCATCAACTTATTTCTGAAATCCAGTTAGTTATGGGCTCCTTTGGCTGATCGAAGGGGTGCAGACAGAGGGGGGCATACAGCGCTCCCTTAGGTGGGGGTCAGGCCCTCAGAGATGGCCCAGGTCAAGGTTTTGTCCCGAG
>NW_010306764.1:0-7165 GCF_000700745.2 Antrostomus carolinensis | reverse complement strand
CCCAAACCAGTCTGTGATTCTATGAATCTGTGCTGGTCCAGCAGTAGTGACTGATGTCTTATGCAAAAAAACCCAAAAATCTCTCTAAGAAGGTGCATTCCATCTACCACGAGCAGCTCCCTGCAGGGTCACCCGCTGGGGACACTGGAGGGAACAACCAAGTGCACAGTGGACCCCATCATTCCCGAGGGACTCCCACCTTCTATCCTGAGTCTCACCAGGCTATACAGTGTGCTTTTGACACACCAAATCTCCACCAAATGCTTGGGGATTGGGAGCTCAGGACCCATTAGATGTTTATTGGTTTAATAAATGTTATTTCTAAAATGATCTGATGAGTGTGATACTATTTGTTCCTCCTCAAAAGGGATATGATACCTCTGTTCTCAGAAGAAGACATGGAAGGAACACAGAAGTAGGGGAATTATTATTGCAAAAGCTGATATTATTTATTTTTATTTTAAAATTAATGCAATTGCCCAGACCTAAGCAAGGCCTTGCTGTCAGTGGGCTGCCTAGAATCAAAGTGAAACTTGCTACTTGAGATGGTCATAGCAACATTCAAGGCAAACCTGTCATGGTTGCCCATCAGCTAAGAAAGAGAAATTCAATAAATCCTTTTGTGGTTTGCTAGCTTTGAAAAAGGCGTAGAGTAGTCACCAGGTAATTACTTTTGATTAAGAAATGATTTTTTTATTACTTATACCATTGTTTAAGGGCCTACTCTAAACCAGTTGACGTCTGTCAACGCTGGCCCTTTTCTTCTATAACCAGCCCATTTTTCCTGGTTGGGATTAATAAGAGACTAGATCACCATAAGATCCTCAGCTCTGATTTAATAAAAAAAATTTCAGTATTAAATGTGTGGTATAAACCCAGAGAAACCTGCCTCAGTGTTTTACAGCTATTTAATTATCTCCCATAAATTAAGCTAAATGGTCTGCTTACCTATCTTTTAACAGGCTAAGACAGGAATGACAGTTTTACTGCTGCCCATTATTTTTTTAGTGCATCAAATGCCATTTATTGTGACGGAGTTGTGCACCTCTAATGCAATAAAGCGATTCATCAGTTGTGCCAAGTAAAGCTATCCTCCCAAAACAAAACAAATGAAGGAAACAATACCTGTCCTGTGCAGAAGTAAAACAATGTAGTTTAAATTAACTTCCAAACCACAAGACTGTGCTTACTTTTCATTCTGATTTTCCCCTATTTTTTTTCCCTTATAATTCAAAGTAGTTCAAAGGAGGTAGCAATGTTCTCTTAATCCCTTTGCTGTCTTCCTTTTCCACCTTCCTTTTCCTGTATTTTATTCAAATTTCCTAACATTTCAAACCATCCTACTTCTTTGTGTGCTTGTATTTGCCCTTATATCCTATGCCACCAATAAAGCATCATATAAAGCTGGATTTCCTCAAAGAAAATCCCTTTCATCTGCCTTTTCGACCTGAAATGCCTTCCCAGAATGCACTTGAAAAGTCACTCTACATTTTCTCCCTAAAACTATCTTTCTATTGAAAAAATACCAGGAATAGTTATTAGATAGAAGACTTGTAGTATAAAACTTACTTTTTATTCATGGTATGATCTAGTAAATAGGCAGTTGCAGTATGGGAACTATTTTAAGGCGTTACCCTGAAGTATCCCATAATGAACACAAATTGACTCACCTTGAAGGTGATTTTATCACAGCATGCACAGGAATGACTAATATTGGAGCACACCACAGTGAACACCTATCTTTTTTTTACCTGTGAGATAATACATCCTACTACTGTATCAAAATTACCCCTCTGCTCCCCCCAAAAAAAACCCAAATTAAGCTTTAAATGGCTTATAAACATCATTTTCATGCAACTAACATATGGAAACTCTGTTCTAATGAAGGCTGTATTACCCTACGCTTGTACTGATCCTTTTTGCTTACCATAATGCAATTAGAAAGTCATTTTAAAATACATTCATTTTTTTTGGCATCTATTTGGTACTTATCCATGATTTTGCATGCCTTAATACTAACTAGGCTTCTGGCACTACCAGAAGAAACAAGAAAAAAAAAATACACTTAAGAGCACGCTTAGGGTTGAAACAGAGTACAAGCAGCACATTGCTTCCATTTATTTGCTGCTGCAAAAGGCAAGCTCTGCTGTGCTAAACTCTCTTGGCAACTAGTTGATAAATACAAAATACTCCAGCAAGTCCTTTCTTTCTCCTTGGCTGACTGCAAGCAGATCTGAAGGGGAAGAAGTTGCTATTATTACAAGTAAAGAGCAGCGCAGGGAAAAGGGAGAAACCCAAATTTTGCACTGGCGACTGTCCCCTCTACCCAGAGCATCCAAGAAGCCACTGAGAGAGAAGCCAGACATCTCACCCCTGACAAACACATGTCTATCTTTAGCTCAATAGTGCAATCTGCAGTTTAGAAGTGCATTGCAGGAAGAAAGTCCCTTACTGAACGTAGTGAGAGCCCTCCAGGAACCTGTGATGGAGGAAATTCCCCATCAACCTCCATCACCTGCGTGAGTCCGTGGGGATTACATGTGCACGTACCCCAAAACACAGGCACACACGGACCAAGCAGGCTGTGGGTGAGGAACAGCTTTGATTTATGTGATCCAGAAGTCTGTTGACTGGTTACACAAAACAGAGATCTTGTGAGTTCAGACAAGGACATTTTGGACTTGGACGTGCTGTTGTATTTTCCAACCTTATAAGAAGATGTTCTGTTTCTGCAGCCCATAGATCTTTCTAAATATGGTGACAGTTTTAATAAGGGGTTTCAAAACGCTGTTATAGGATTATTCTAGGGTGTTCTGAATCGTACCCAAGAACCGAACCAAACTCTTTTTCTCCAGCCCTTGTGCAAGGCAAGTTGTTGACAGGAGGAGCATGCACTCTGGTGACCTTTAAAAACTTTCACATTCGTAAATTTTAACCCTGGCCCTCAAGAAGCCTTAGGGCTAGTGATGTTACAAAAAGAGTGAAGAAAAAAAAAAACCCAACAAAACCAATCCCCAACAAACAACGAAGAGCAACGTTGCTTGTTGCAAAATAAAAACTACTGAGATTCATCAGTGGCAGTGTGGACGTAGCAAGGAACCTCGTCATGATGCTATCTACTTTATTTGCTCAAAGGGAATGGGTGCTATCTCTTTACTTTCAGTTTAGTCCCACATTACTCAGCAAAGTTGAACAAAACACAGTGCAGGAATCAGGGTACGGTGTGGGCTAGCACAGAACATCCCATACCAAACAACATAAACATGGGCACCTACGTTAGCAGAGGTGCTGCGGGAACACCGTGTCTGATCAGCAGCCTGGGGATACCCTCCCCTGGAAACAGGGATAGTGAAAACACACCCTCATCCACGGCAAGGGCTGGCTGATTCTTAGGAGCAACTGCAGAAAAAAAAAAAACCCACCAAAACAGTCCCTTGGCTCCTTGTATAACTTCTGTAAAAGGTGCTGCCCACACCAGACTGGTCGCCCTGTCCGGGGCGGGGGAAAGGGGCTGTGTCACCACGTTCCCCAGGAGGGTCAGATCTGTCCACGCTTGCATGGGCTTTTATATTCTTGGCTTCTCCTCCAGAATTCACAGCTGACACTAGTTATTTCTAGGAGTTCTTTCTCTCCAAAAGGAAAAAGCAAGGGTGGGGGAAGAAGATGGTTGTAATTATTTAAATAAATAGCATGTAAGCAACTGGTCTTATTAAAGAAACAAAAATAATAGGCTCAGCCTTTTCACATCTTGTGTGCTTATATGGATTATGACAAGCCCAGTTCTGCACAATTACTTTCATGAGTGCACATTTCGCTTCTACATGATGTTATAAAGGTCCTATATAGCTAACTAGCTCTTTTTTTTTTTTTTTTTTTTCATTTGGTCTTCATATTCCATAAAGACAGTACATGGAAGAAGCAAAAAAGATCATCTAAAGTAGGAGTTGTAGCTCACTGACTTTGTTTACTGAGTTAAAAAAGCTAAAATTTCTTCCATTCGGTTGATTTCCTTGTAGTTCACTGACTTGATTTACTTCTAGCTCTTTAACTCAGTTTCTTCTAGCTCTGATTCATGACTACTATATTACTAAACCTGCAGAAAAAGGGAAATTTTCAGCTTCCCTAGTCATTATTTCTGCGGAAACTGCTAGAGGAGTGCTTCACTCAAACCACACAGGATCAACACAAACCAAGACAAGCATAAAAAGGCAGTTCTGGGGGAATGACTGGACACTGATCTATTAAGAACATCGTGTGTTCCCCTACACCAGCATCTAAACAGTCGCTGGCGATACGCCTAGATATTTTGGATGTTGCATATCTGTCAAATAAATCAAAGATCCAGATGCAGAATCTGGCAATGATGACATTCTGCTGGTGACTTTCAACCCTTAAGCAAGTGAGTAGGACACAGAGAAGCATAAATATCTTGTTTTTTAATCAGAGGTGTTATTTCAGGCAGCTGTTTTACTTCAAGGAAAAAATGACATTTGTTTCTTTCGGTTCATCAAACCAGTATTTCAAAAACTTTGTTTTTTTTTAAAGGAAAGGTTCTAAGAGGGGAATACTCTCTCAAATGACAAAGAAAAAATCAATCAAAAATATGGCATCAGCCTTCAAAACATCACCGCCATAGAATGACAAGGAGGAAGTGGTTTAAAGATGTGTGTGAATGAAGGTAATGAAATTTAAACTGTTATTTCTGGATTGAAAGGAATGCAGCATCCTACAGGGCAGGCATGCTATAAAATTAAGAAACATCGTGCAACTTAGTGAAGGCAAATTTACTGGATGTATTCTTGTGTTTCATTTCATGAGTTCTTTGGCCCAAGCCTGAGAATTCTGCAACCAAAACGACAGAATGCTCCATGGGAATTGACAGTTTCACGGATCCAGCACAGTGCAAGTGCACCCACAACTGCTCTACACTTACCATGGCACGTCTAATACCTCCCAGGTGGATGGCACACTAATTATGTCATTGGCTTGGGCCCATGATTCATTTTGCACATGCTCTGCCAGGTTCAGAGGAACCTCTATAATTCATTAGTATCATATTAAGTAACATTAAGAGGGTTTGGGTTTTTAATAGCAAAATGGACTAACCAATTAATGGAAAATATGCTATATTGCAGATTTTTGCTTTAATTCATTGTGTGTTTCAGAGAGCTGGAAGCCTTGCCAGCCAGCCTGCGCTGAGTTTTCTGATACCCACACCATCTCCTAATAGACACTGCTATAATTTCCATTGCTCTCTAAAACAACCGGTGCTCTCACTGATGAGTTATTTGTCCTGTCACTCTGGAAGGACAGCAGTGGTGTCCACCACTCCTGGCAGAGCACTTGGACGAAGTATAATACGCTGTTTAATGCAGCTAAGCCACAGCCAGCACAGAGGATTGCCACTTATCATAGAAGAAAAATTGTATGGAGGTGGGAAAGCGGTCTTCAAAATACTTAGCATGTTATTACAATGATTGTAGAAGGAGATCATCCTATTTGTGTTTTTTGTTTGGTTTTTTTAAACCCATTATCAGAAATTACATTTTCTAGCATCCTTCTGATGGTGGTGTGCACAGAAACACTCTCTCTATGCTTGTCTAATAAGAGTCTGTCCAAAGATGTGCCAAAGGAAGGAAAGCAAGTGTCCTGCATGCCTTGTGTCCATGAAACTCGAAGTGCTGTAAATATCTTACGAGTTACCTAACACTGGCCACAGACCAATTTACAGCAACTAAATCTTTACAACTTAAAATGACACCGTTATGTTTATAACACAACATTTTGCTGCTTTTCTCTTCAGAGCCATAAACAGGGTGCATACTAGCCATGACTGTGGGACAGAGATGTTTCAAAGCACGAGGTGACTATGCTTAACAACTGCACAGGGAAAGGTTAACCATTAACAATTACACCAGGAAAGGTTAACTATAGTTAAACCTTACAACCTCATATAACCTCACCTTTTCAACCTCATATAAAGTACAGTTGTGATCTTCCATTTAATATAACCATATTGGTGCCTGTCTTCTCCTTTTCTTCATGCTCAGGGTCAAAGTTTTAAGAACTATTCAATGTTTATGCTATCCATTGGAAACTTTATTTTCAACAGAAAATGTTTGCTTAAGAAAGGCTTTATTTATTACTGAGAACATTCAGTGTGCACTGTACTTAATAAAAACACACAAATCAGTATGGGAGAGAAAGCAAAATCTCTAATTTGCTCTCTGAATTTGCTCCCAGTGACTTGTGTCTTTGAAGACAGGATTTACAAGCAACCCTTATAGCCAGATATTCAGTTTAAATGGCACTATCTAATCTAACTGCTGCACCTATATGTCAGGTCAGCTGTCTACCAAAATTTAATCGTTTCTACTAAGTACATCATTTAAGCATACATTTTTTTGTGAATCCAGAGTAATTCTAACGCCATAAAAGCCCTAGTATGCCCAAGACTCAGTATTTGAAAACCATCTTAGTGATCTCTTTTTACAGTTGTTATAACAACATATTCAGTGTTTTGGAGACCACTTTCCCACCTTCATACACTTTTTCCGCTATGATCTCAGTAGAGTCTTCAGACTTTCAAAGCTGAGCAAGCTTAGAAACTTTAAATAGCAATATATTCCACATACTTTCCATCTCCTACATCTTACAGTATGATCATAAAGTGTTAAGTGAAGCCTTGGATAATTTTGGATTTGAATGAGGTTTCATGTGAGTGAATCATAAAACACACAAGCGGTGCTTTCTGTAAAGAGAAGAGAAGGGATTCTTTGCCAGGGAGAGCTACTCAAATTATTTCCTTCAATATGTTTTTTCAAGTCCATGTGCTTCTTTTTAAGTAAAGGAAGACTAGGCAATTGCTATAATCAGCAACACATTCCAGCTATTCTACACTAAAAGACTACATCAATAACTTGACAAGGAAAAAAACAAAACCAAACCTCCAGACAGATTTTATTTTAGAGATTAAAAAATAAGATGCTTTTCAAGCAAACAAACAAAAAAGATACCAGCATTTTACTTTTTCCTATTTAAAATGCTTTTTCTTCTTCCCCCATTAGTGAACATAATAAACAACCCTCTGGAGGCTTAAAACTAAAACTAATTTCCTCACAAAAAAATTGGTTTACAGCTTATTTTATATAGGGCCATATATATA
>NW_010306763.1:382-605 GCF_000700745.2 Antrostomus carolinensis | reverse complement strand
CAGCCTGGTGCGTTTTCTTCTCCGAGCGCTTCATTGCGCGGAGAGGTTTGGGGATTTTATTTTTTTTTTCACCAGTGATTATTATTTTTAAGCAGCCTCCCTTTGGAAACAGATTCAAGGCACCGAGAAGAAATTGGGCATAAACCAGTATTTCTTCCCACCACACCCATCCCTATCACACCCCCCCAAGAAAGCCTTATCGGGCATTTAAATTCCACGGAAC
>NW_010306763.1:0-214 GCF_000700745.2 Antrostomus carolinensis | reverse complement strand
CTCCTTTCCTTACATCTGAGACACCACGGGGCGAGGGAGGGGGGAAATGATAGGAAAATGCAAAGCTCTGGGGGTCGGCTGTGTAAATGGCATAAGCGAGATACACCGTTTCTTACCTTTTTCTGTTTTCCCTCTCTCCCCCTCTGTGTATTCGCGTGCTGGGGTGTCACAAAGAGTCCCAGGTAGCCCGGAGCCCGCTGGCCTCGGCCGGGGT
>NW_010306762.1:0-8256 GCF_000700745.2 Antrostomus carolinensis | reverse complement strand
AGCAGCGTTAGGCTGGTGGGTAACAGGAGCGGGCTTGCCTTACACACTTGTGCAAGATGCTTTAGAATGCCAGAAAACAAACACCTGGATTTGATACTCGGTTTTCACATGTGTAAGAGCATTATTTAGTCACTGACAACAAAAATAAAAGTTCAAAGGATCACAGTGTAGTTTCTTGCATCTTTTGAAGCATCTTGTTCTAGGTACCATTGGCCAGGGTGTGCTGTGCTCGGTGGAGTATTTGGTGTGGCCATGCCCAGGTTTCGTCAATTTAACTGCATATTGCAGAGACAGTTCAGTGTGGGGGAAAACAGTTCAGTTGTAGATGGGGAAAAATATAATAAACACCTACAGTGGAAATACAGTGAAAAACATGCATTTTTTGCTTCACCTATGGTTTCTTTCCACTTTGTTTCAAATAGACCAAATACTTAGAATACTTTGGGAAAAATATGTGCTAAGGGTGAGCATGTTACCAGCTATGCATAGGAGGTAACTAGGGAGAAGAACAACTGGTGTGTCAGGGCATCTACGCAGCTGCTTAGTCCTGAGGATGAAGAAACATTTCTACTTTGGTAGCGTTAGTTCACTAGTAACTAGTCATGAGACTTTTGCTCATAATTATGGACAGCACATTGTATTGCAGAAGTCATTAGCTTCATTTAACCCATAAATTTTTATATTTCTATGCTAATAGGTTATTGTCTTATTGGATGTTAAAAATAAAGAAGAAATCTAGTCCCTTTTCTCCCTTAAAAATCTTGTGTTTACTACCTCTATAAATAGATTATTTATCCTTATATGAGGATTGTAACTGGACCTGAAGCTCTTTCAGTCAAGAGGTTACAGTTAACAGCCATTCAAAGCTTTCTTTGTCTAAGTTTGTATGTAGTTCATCATTAGCTACTTAATCATGATTGCTCTCAAAATACATTTATTTCATCCTTGCAGCTTTTTGTGCTATGGACTATACAAATGTGGGTTTTTTTTCTGAATTGTAACCAAGAATTTTTTTAAGGTTACTTTTTACTTGTCATTTGTTATTTCTGTGATAATAAAATGTCTTTCACTTAAGACATTAAAATTAAGACAACAAAACTTATGAGGACTATTGAGTATTAATAATTATTAAACAGTATTTTAGGGACTTGGAGGGCTACAGATGTGTACAAAAAGCATACTCAAGGAATATTCTGGACTTGTAATTCACTAGACTTTATAACAAACCAACCTGTGTTTACTTGTTCCTGGGCTAAAAATGTGTGCATATTTAAGCGTACTTACTTCTAGGAGTGAAAAGTTCTTTTGTCAGATGTCTTGTTTCTGTTCGGATACAAGCAGCATGTGTATTTTAATAGGGTTTGTTGATTGGTTTGGTTTTTTTAGTTAAAACTTATTTTTTAATGTGTTAAATTTTTCTGCATTCTGTCATCTGGGGAACACTGCAGAAATTGCTTTAAACTGAGATCACCTTATTATCACTTTCAGGGTTTTCATTGATTTGTTGGGCCCTTTACCTTACATTTAGTTAGGAAAGCATGACTTGTTTGTTCTGATATACTTTGTTTTATCTAAATAACATGGCTTCCCATCATTTTTTGAAAGACATTTAAATTTTGATTCTTCTTAGTCTCTTACTATTTAATGTTCCTCCTCTGCTGTTGGGAATTTGACAGATTACAATGAGTGCACCAAATAAAGCGCTAGAACTACAGCTGCAAATGAAGCAAAATGCTGAAGAGCTGCAGGATTTTATGAGAGAATTGGAGAGCTGGGAAAAAGATATTAAAGAAGTGGATTCTGAACTAAGGAAACAGAGTGGTGTCCCAGAAGAGGTAAAAAATCTCAAGTCTAGTGTCACTATTAACTTAGCTATTCATAATGTGTTAGTGTTTATAATAATTACTTTTTGCTTCAGCAGAATTACATGTATTGACCTAAAATATCTAAATAGAAGGTATGAGCTAACCTAGCTGACTTGTTCCTCATCTGAAGCAGACCAAAGATTCCTCTGTAAACTGTTCCACCAGCAAAGCCATGGGGCAGTAGCCTCTGCAGGTGATGGGGGCCAGTAAATTTTTAATCGGTTCCAGGTAGATCTAGGAAAATATTTCTGTTTGCAGCATCAGTATTACTAACTTATTGCTGACTTAATGCACTGATGTGATACTTCACTGATACCTGCAGAGCTGTCTTCTAAAACTTAACTTTGTGTCATACCTGTGATATTTGCTGTTATTACCTATTGAAAGATTTATACTTGCTATCCTTAGTGGCTTTGTAGAGTTCCTGAGAACAGCTTGCTGGATGGATTTCCGAAACAAAAATAGCCAGTAGATACAGATACTATATCTAGACATAGGTACTATAGGTTATTAAATACAAGTGACTTTCAAATATCTGGTTTATAATAAATGACTTATTTCAATTTAGAATTTGCCACCAATTCGAAACAAGGCTTTTAAGAAAAAGAAGAAAAGCAAAAGTAAAATCCCTTCAAAGATAACCACTGAGGAAAACAAGAAAAACAAGATCAAGTCTTACGATTATGAAGCATGGGGAAAACTTGATGTGGTAAGTCAGAATATTTGCTTGTTAACTTAGTCTTGTCCCCAGTTGAATCTGTCCAAAATAAGATTTTCTTAATAGTGCTGAGAGTTCAACCAGCAAGTCAGTGTCTTACTATGCTGGGTACTGAATGAACACAGAAAGTAGCTTTCTTCCAAAAAAAGGTTATGTGTTTACAATTTGGAATACTGAGAAATACTAGTTTTCTATTGTCTGTGCTCTCATCCAGCAGATTGAATTTGACTTTAAAGAAAAAAAATATGTAACGATAGGTCATAATTCTAGTAGAATATAAGACTAAACACAACTGGCAGTATTAGAGGATAGATATCTGACTTTTGACACGTGGAATACTTCCCAGTAAAGAGGACATAAGCAATAGAGAACTTAAAAAAAATGCACTACTAATTATCCGAAAGTCTTGCTTAATTTATTTTGTATTTTGTAAATTATAATGAAGATAATTTTTTTTAATCTGTTTTCAGGATAAAATACTTGAAGAACTTGATAAAGAAGATAGTACTCATGATTCTGTATCTGCAGAATCAGATTCTGAGGAAGATGGAATCCATATAGATGCAGAAAAAGCCCTTGCAGAGAAGGAAAAGGTTGTAGCATTCTAACCGTTTGTCATACTCAGTATTTGGGCCAGCTTTGTTTAATATCTTTATCAATGATCTGGACAAGGGAATCAATTGCACCCACAGTAAGTTTGCAGACGACACCAAGTTGGGCAGGAGTGTTGATCTGCTTAAGGGTAGGAAGACTCTACAGAGGAATCTGCTTTTATTTTTTTCACCAAAAATTAGCAATGTGTCTGTTAATGTACAGTAATTTGCTAATAAGATTTTCTTCTATTTGCAGGGTAATAACTACTTTAAACAAGGGAACTTTGATGAAGCTATAAAATGCTACACTAGAGGAATGCATTCTGATCCATACAATCCAGTATTGCCCACAAACAGAGCATCAGCTTTTTATAGAATGAAGAAGTAAGACTTGTATTATTAAATGCTTAATATTTTCTTCTTTTGAATACTATCTTCAGGTTTTTTGTCTGGTTTTAAGTCTTGATTTTATTACTTATCATGTTGTAACACAGTCTGTGTAAGACTGCTGTTGCAACCTGGTTTGCAGTTTCAAAGTACAATAGGAATTACCAGGATAAGGAACCCGGTAGTGTCTCTCTCATCTTTTTTTTAGCCTCTGTTTTTATGCTGGAAGTTCAGTGTCTTCTGTGTTACAGTGTAAGACTTTAACCACCACCCCCCCTCCCCCCCGCAACACACCTCTCCCCCCAGCAAAAAAAAGACTAATAAAACTAAGAAAGTTCAGGGTTTAACTTGTCTTCGAGATTCAGTGAACTCTATTTCTATAGCTTTAATTTGGTTTGGGGGAAGAAAGGGCATAGAGTTGATTATTTCTGTTGCAGTAGAGATTGTCGACTTGTGTTTTCCTTTCCTGTTTAAATGTGTTCTGAATCAAAACATGTTTAAATACTTGTTCTGTGCCCCTTCTGAAGCATGTAAGATTTCCACTTTAGAGAGAACTCATAAAGCTTCAGAGTAAGCTAACTTGCTGAAGTATTGGGTTTTGTTACCTAGATGTGTCCAAACTAACTCATTCATGTTTTTAATAGATTTTCTGTGGCAGAATCTGACTGCAATTTAGCACTTGCTTTAGATAAAAATTACACAAAGGCTTATGCCAGAAGAGGGGCTGCTCGCTTTGCCTTGAAAAATCTTCAAGGTGCTAAAGAAGGTGGGTGTTTTTTACATTCTTTCCTTAAAATACATACAAACTGTTAGTCTGTCTTCTTGATTAAAGCTTGTGTGTTTTGATTATTTGGTGAAGGAATTTAATTTTAATTTCCTGTAAACAAAGAAATGAAATACCATTTCACATATTCTTCTGACAAGATAAAGTTCAAGCAGCGAGTCTAAATGATTACTGTAGGTATTAGAAGTTCTAGAATAATTCAATTTAAATGTCTTAGAATAATGAGTTCTTTGTAATGTCTTGGGCTTTTAGGTAAGTACAAAAAAGGGTTATCTCAAAAGAACTCTTGTATTTCATACTCTTTTTACAAGCCTGTAGTTCCTACCTGAAGCATTGTTTTCTGATCTTCTGATAGATTATGAAAAAGTTTTAGAGCTGGATGCAAACAACTTTGAAGCAAAAAATGAACTGAAGAAAATTGATCAGGTAATAACATTAATAGGCCCTAATATCAGTTAAATACACCCTTTTCAGTTTATATCTGTTTCAACTTATAACAAGAACTGAATTCAACAGAATCTCATATGCTTTTTCTGGCATTTGAAATTCACCAAGGTCAAAATCTGTAATGGAGTTTCTTCTGGATTAACTAGCATGTATACAAACATCAGTATAATGGTGGATTAGCAGACTAGGACTGGATGTGCCCACAAACATCTGTATTTTTTAAAATAAAATCTTCCCTCAGATGTTTTTTCTACTTCCTGTGTTAATGATTTTTCAGTCACGCTTAGTATTTTGGTACAAGGTACCACTATGTACCTATGTGTTCTCCTGGCTTTAAAGCTGAAATGCTAGGCTGCTCGTAGTCTCACTGGTTGCTGTGGTTTGCCAAACCAGAAAGTGGCCTTAATACTAGCAGAACATAATATGACTACTGCAAGTCTGACCCCTTTTGTAACAGGGAGAGAATGTTCATTATGATGAATTCAGTAAATACAAGCTCACTTGTCATTACTGTCATTACTGTGTGAATATGCCTGTACCTCTTCAACTGTAGTTTTGAAAGTGCTTGAAAAATTTATCCTCAGAATGAAGACCCAAAGTCTCCAGTAATGGAAGAAATAAATTACTTGTGAATTGTGATTATATATAGACAGGTTCCATTGGTCATTTTACATTGTGTTTCAGAAATTACATACTTTTTATTTACCAAGTAATACTCTGACTCGCAGTTCCTCATAGAAACACATTTTCAAGATTAGTTTAGAATTATCAGAATTATGTAATTTGCATTCCACTTAAAACACAGGCATTTCTGTTAAAATGCTTGGCAGATTTTTGCATCTTAAAAGTTTAGAATTTATTGTAATTCATGTTCTGAAAATATGTAAATGGGAGAAGTACTTATTGAGGGAAAAATATATATCTTTCCAGGCTCTGTCATCAAAAGAAAGTTCAGAACAGAAAGAGCTTGAAGATGCAGTCAGACCAGAATTAACAGATGAAGAGAAGCAGCGCATTGAAGACCAGCAGCTCAAGCAGAAGGCTATTACAGAAAAAGATCTCGTAAGTCACAGGTTCTGGTGGAACAGGAGAGAACTAGCAAAGAAGAGTGCTGTGCTATTAGCTATGAAAATGTAGAAATTAAACCTGATACTGTCTTGAACTTCATAAATACACTCTCCTCGATAGAACCTTAATTAATTGTTTCCCATTTTGGGCTCTCTAGGGAAGGGAGAGAGCCAGCGAGTTCTGTTTAGTCTCTTCTGGAGGAATGCTTATACAAAGTAGCTTTTACAGCCCAAATTGTATGTGATAAATTTCAAATATGTAGTAAGATAAGTAGAAATTAAACTGTATTTTGCGATGATCCCCTTCCTCCAGTATTATATGCATCTTGACCCCTACTTGTGCTAGTAGAGTTGTGGACCATTTCTTGTGTTTTCAAACCTCTGATTACATGGTGAAAAGTAGTTACAAAAAGAACTTCAGGGAGGGCAGGCAACAATGACAATAAAAATGTATTTCTGGATACATGGTCTTTGCTCCATGTTGGCTTATTGATTTCTCCATCTCCTCGCTGTTGCAATTAAGAAACAACATTATCAACTGAAACATAATTTTCTTTCTGTTCTCTTACCTAGCCAATTAACTTCTGACTTTTTGTCAATATTCAGGTTTCCTATACTGGTTGTAAGAGTTAATTAGTAGGAAAAGAATGAAAGCATACATTAAGTAAATAAAAGGAACAGAAGTCTGAAGAGGCCACAGAAAAGAAATTTCAGTCCAGTGCAGTGCCTCTTTGGTAGCAGAGTTAGCCTGGTAATGTGGGCCTGTTTTGGCAATGTGGATCTGGTCAAGTCTGAACTGTGGCCTTTGCTCTTTTACCAATGAGTAGAATGGTAGTGGAAAAGGTACTACATGGCTTTGTATTAGTCCTGAGGAGCAAAGGATAATTTTAGTCTCTTGGACTTTAGTCTCCTGTTCAGACACTGGAAAAGGTTGCTCAGAGAAGTTGTCCATGTCCCCTTCCTGAAGGTGTTTAAGGCCAGGCTGGATGAGGCTTTGCGTGGCCTGGTCTAGTGGAAGGTGTCCCTGCTGATGGCAGCGGGGTTGGAACTAGATGATCTTTAAGGTCCCTTCCAACCCAAACCATTCTATGAAACTAACGAAGTAATGTAATTTTGTTGTATGGAGCATTAATTAGAAAATAGCAGCAATGTTTGGGCCCAAGTAATATTTTAGGATAACAGTTTCATGGATGTAGCAGGATAAGGATGCATTTCTGCAGTGCAAAAAGTAATCTTGAAAGAAGAATTGTGAAGGTTCAGCTTGTGTTTAAATTCAGGAGGTACAGAGTGGCTTACCCTGCGCATCAAGAGTAAAGATAAATCACAAGTTATAGACCTATAAGTCTGCAGTTAAACTATGCAGCTAGTAAAATTTATTTTATCCTTGAAGTACTAGAAAAGATTTTTTTTGTGGTCTGCCTCCAAGCTTAGATATGAAGAAATATGCCATTAATATCTGCCCTTTATGTGGGTGTCCTTTGTGATCCATCTTCTTAATGTTACAGCCCTGTCTCCTAAAAAGGATAAGAAAAGCTTATTGCACTAGATGTTTCTCAATGCAATTTTTTTCTAACCTAAATATTACAGGGTAATGGTTATTTCAAAGAAGGAAAGTATGAGACTGCAATAGAATGTTATACCCGTGGTATAGCAGCAGATGGCACCAATGCACTTCTGCCAGCTAACAGAGCCATGGCCTACCTAAAGATTGAAAAGTAAGTAGAATTGCCTGTGCTCTACTCTGTCTTTCTTTGCTGTGAACTAGACGGAAGAATGATCCAGTGGATTTTCACTCAAGTTACTGTCAATCCTTCTAATTGTTTTTAGAATTCAGTATAGAATAAATCATATTGAAAACAGTAATGTGATCGGTGTGTGATCTTACAATGCTTTTCATAGGAACTTCTGAGAGAATAAAATAGCATCAGTATGAAATTATAGTTTCTGAAGTTTGATTTTTCATTCTTTTTTGTGTATAAAATTCTAGACATTCGCATTTCTCAGAGATGTCTTTTTTGACTTTATGTATTTTTTGACTATAAAAGCCAGTCAGCTACTAAAGATACTGTAAAAGAAGTGGATTATAACTTCTGACTTCAAAGGAAATGGATAGTAGCTTTTTCTGGAAATTGTAATCTTTTAAATATTTTTCTTTTAACTCCTAATGGAGACATGTATGTGTAGTGTATTTTAAATTAAGCTTTATTCAAATAATGCAGTAAGAGTAGGAAATGCATGCTTTCTAGCAAATGAGAGAAATTCCATATGACTGTTTTTGAAGTCTAACTTTTTTTTGACTCCCTGGCGGTGTGGTAGTTTAAGCCTTTTAAACTGGTAGCATGAGAAGCAGAGAGCTGAGCATTATCACAGAAGCACAATATCATAGGGGTTGGAA
>NW_010306761.1:267-587 GCF_000700745.2 Antrostomus carolinensis | reverse complement strand
TTTTTAAAAAAAATAATATTATTTTTAAATACGGTTTGTTTTCCCCATCGGGGAAGCGGGCGTGAGGGGCGCGGGAGGAATGAGCAGCGGGTTGGTGCTGTGCACCCCGCTCCCCGAGGACGCCTCGGCGTTTACACCGCTGAAGCCCGTCACCATGTCGGGGGAACCCAGCGAAGACACCCCCGTCTTTGAGGACATCAAACCCCCCGCCCGGCCCTTGGAAAACCCACCCGACCTGGCGCAGGTAAGGCAGAGGCCGGGGGTTTGCTGTGGGGCATCAGTTAGGGGTCAACTTTGTCTGCTCAGGGGCTCCTGATGGC
>NW_010306761.1:0-216 GCF_000700745.2 Antrostomus carolinensis | reverse complement strand
GCTCTTTGCTGAAACGCCTCCGTTGCTTTGTACGCTCGTGCTTCCCCCTCCGCTGGATTTTCTCTTGGGCGTGTTGGGTTTCACTATTTTTTTTTTTAATTTTTCCTCCTACCTTTCTTCCAAACACCCTGTCGCCTGTTTTGGAGGAGAACCTGGGTTTTGCTCAGGGCTTGGTCCCTCTCCCTTGGGGCTGGCAGGTGAGGGGGTGCCGAGGGG